>NC_056744.1:1211934856-1211977356 GCF_019279795.1 Protopterus annectens | reverse complement strand
CACAAGTACATTTTCAGCAACAGCATATCTACAAATCAATTGATATACAAATGACATAATTGATAATTATTTACAAAATTCCAGCTACCGGTGCTGGCACAAGTCATACATCTACTGCCCTACTTTTTCTGGCATGACTGTCAGCACCTCCTATTGTCACACCTCTCCTCCCTTTGAAGACTCAAGCTAGTTTTTCAAGTGACCCTTGAGGAATGTGCTTGAGAGAAATAAGCCTATCTAGGAATATGTTACCCCATTCCCTGTCTTGAGTGCCCATCTGCGTTGGCATTGTTGACCCCACTACAGTGTTGTACTGTCATGTGATATGCCTGCAATCCTAAGTTCCACCCTTAATAACGTGGAATTTTGCAGGCTGGCTCTATACCCCATGTTAATGGATTGTGGTCTGTAACTACAGTGAATTTCCTTCCAATTTCCATACAGATAAGGCTGAAGTTTCTGAAGGGCCCATACTATGGCTATACATTCCTTTTCTACAGCTGCATAACACTCCTCCCTGGTTTGGGGTCTATGGCTGAGATATACCACTGGGTGCTCTTCTCCCTCTGAGGAAACCTGGCTAAGTACAGCCCCCACACTATGGTTTGAAGCATCCACCTGCACAACAAATTATTTGCTGTAATCTGGACTGGCTGAAACAGGGGGCCCTCCCAAAGCTCCTTTAAGCTGCTGGAATGCCTGCTCACATGGTAGGGTCCACAATACCTTATCTGGCCTGTTTTTCCTTATCAGGTCTGTGAGGGGAGCAGCTACTGTACTATAGCTGGGAACAAATGTTCTTTAGCACCCTGCTGTTCATAAGAATGCCCTCACCTGTTTTTTTGGTAACAGGGACAGGCCATGCCTGAATGTTTTCCACTTTGGCATGTTCTGGCCTGATCTTACCACTCCCTATTCTTTGTCCCAGGTAGGAGACCTCTGCCATATCCACCTGACACTTATTGGGCTTAATGGTCAACCCTGCCCTTTGCAGTTTTCCCAGCACCTCCCTGACATGCTGGAAGTGCACTTGCCAGGAATGGCTGTAGATGGCAATATCATCCAGGTAAGCAAAGGCATAATCTCCTGCTCCTGCTAGGATATAATCTACCAGCCTCTGAAAAGTTGCTGGGGCATTTTCCATCCCAAATGGCATCTTCATGAACTCATACAAGCTGAAAGGAGTCACAAAGCCTGACCTCTCTCTCTAGCTTTAAGAGTCAAGGGCACCTGCTAGCAGCCCTTGGTCAGCTCAATAGTGGTCAGCCTTAGCCTCACCCAGCTTCTCTAAGGCTTTATCTGTCCTAGGCATGGGGTAGGCATCTGACTCTGTGTGACTATTTCATCTTCTATTGTCCACACAGAACCTTGTGCTGCCATCCTTCTTTGGTACTAGCATCACTGTGGAGGCCCGGGCCTGATTAACTCCTGGATTACTTCCAGCTCCAACATCTCCTGTATCTCCTCCCTCAAAGTCTGTCTGACTCACTCAGGCACACTGTAAGGACCCTGCTTGATAGGTCTTTGAGGCCCTGTATCCACATGGTGCTGTACCAGGTGGGTTCACCCTGGTTTTCCAGTGAACATGTCCCCAAACCCCTGTAACACTGCTCAGATTTCTTGAACCTGGGTAGGGGATAGCCGCTCTGGCATTGCCATCCCTTCCACTGAGGAGTCAGTCTGAGCCTCACTGAGATCAGTCACCATATCCCCCTCAGACTCCTCCTCCCATCCACTGCAAATACTCAGCACAAGGGCCTCCCTATTATGGTAAGGCTTTTTCATATTAATATGCAAGACTTTGTGCCCCTGCCGCCTGCCTAGCAGTTCTACCATGTAGTTAACATCACTGACCTTCATTACCACTTTGAAAGGTCCCTCCCAAGCAGCATGCAGCTTATTATGTCTGACAGGAATGAGCAGCATCACCTGCTGTCCCACAGCATACTCTCTGGCTCAAGCATTACTGCCATACCAGACCTTTTTCAGCTGTTGGGCTCCTACCAGCTTCTCCTGGGCCAAGCCCGTGAGATCCCTAAGCCTTGTCCTGAGGTTTAAGACATGTATCACAACAGACTCCTTGTGGAATTCACACTCACCCTCCCACTCAACACAAATCAAATCTAAAGGTCCCCTCACCCTATGCCCATACAGCAACTGAAAGGGTGAAAGACCTGTGGATTCCTGGGTAACTGCTCTGTAAGCAAACAGCAGATAGGGCAAGTATTTGTCCAACTCTCTCTTAAACTGGTCTGCAAATGGCCATAGCATGGTCTTTAGTGTAGAGTTTAACCTCTCCAGAAGACCATTAGTCTGTGGATGGTAGGGGGTTGTCTTTAGGTGCTTCTCCCCACAGCTCTCCCACAGACAAGCCAGCAGGTCTGACATGAAATTGGCACCTCTTTCAGTCAGTATTTCTTTTGGGAAAACTACCCTGCTGAAAATCTCTAGCAGTGCATTTGCCACCTTCTCTGCCTCAATGGAGGACAAAGCCACTGCCTCAGGGTATCTAGCAGCATAATCTGCTACCACTAAGATAGATGTCTTCCCTGTGGAACGTGGGGTACACAGAGGCCCCAGAATATCCATAGCTACTCTCTGAAATGTCTCCTCAATCACAGGCAAAGGCTTCAAAGGAGCTTTGACCTTGTCTTCTGCCTTGCCTACTTCTTGGCACTGCTCACAGGTCCTACAGTACCCTGTTACATCCCTGGTAATCCCTGGCCTATAAACGTTCTGCATAATATGTCTCTTGGTATGCTTTATGCCCATATAACCTGCAAAAGGAATGCCATGGGCTATGGTTAGAAGTGCCAGATGGTAGGCTCTGGGCACTACCAACTGCTGTATTACCTCACCTTCTAGCCCTCCCTCAGGGGTCCACTCTCTATACAGTAACCCTTTGTTCCAGTACACGCACTCCCCTTTTCCTTCAGAATCAGTTGCCTTCCTAGTTACCTCCCTCAAGCCTTGTAATGTAGAGTCTGAGAATGACGTTTCCCAGCTCCCCTTCCACAGGACGTCTGGTATCTGCTGACAGCAATGCCTCACTGTCACCCAGAGTACTACCACTCACCTCTGCCCTTGCAGTCACCCTGTCCAAGGGAACATCAGTATCTACCAGCTGCTGTGGCTCATCTTCAGGCTCACTGCTACAGGGTAGCACCCTCTCTGAATTAGCTACATTACCAGTCCTGGCTTCAGGGGTGCAGTCTATCTGGGTCTCCCCAGGCTGCCAGACACACATGACTGTCTCCAAGCCTGACTGAATACCACTGCATGCACACAAGGTGCTGCATTATCAAAATCATTCACTATCAAGACATCTGCAGGGATATCCTCAAATGCACCTACCTGCTTGCTTCCTTTCCACCCTCCCAGTCAAGGTGAACCCTGTCCAAAGGCATTTGGAATAGGATCCCTTCTAATACTCTGACTGTAGTGGACTGCCGAAGCAAGTACTGCTCCTCTTTAACCACTGCGGACTTCACAATGGTTATATCAGAGGCTGTGTCCCCCTTGACAGTGGCCTTTTTTCCATCCACCAAGATAGGATACAAACTCTGGTGGTAGTTTGGCACCCCAATGTCTTCAGACAACTTGCCACTGGCATTTTGTTATCCCCACTTACTGCCTCTCCTACTTTTTGTTCCCACCTTGCCTCTGCTGCAGACATCTGTATGCTACATGGCCTCATTGGTTACATTGAAAACATTTAACCCTTGATCCTGGCCATGTATCTGAACTAGTGGCTTCCCCTTTTACTGGCAGACTCTATTGAGGCGGTTTAAGCTGCCCACCATGGGTTCCCTTATATCCATGTGCAGCACTTTGGAATGTCTTTCTTGTTCAGTGATTTCCTGCTTACTAAGTCAAGATCCCCTTTTTTCCCCAGTTCATCTGCAAAGTTGCATGTCCTCTCTGCCAACAAGATTCTCATTTCCTCAGATTAAGTGCTAAGGACTTGCTCCCTCACCAAAAGGTCAGCCAGCCCTTGAAAATGGGTGACCTGACACCTACTCACCCACCTATGAAAATAAGTGCGTAGCTCAGCAATATAATCACATACACTTTCATCTGTCTTGCATCTATGCTCACGAAACCTTTTTCTGTAAGCTTCAGGTATTAGCTTAAAACATTCCAATAAACATTTTTTTTAATTGTAGCATAGTTTAAGAAATCAGTATCAGACAATTTAAAGTAGCAGTTACAGCTTTACAAAGGAGTAAGGGGTCAGGAACTGTACCCAGAACCCTTGCTCAACATTATACTGTTTACAAACTGTCTCTCATCCCTCTCTAACATAGATGACAAGCAGATGGGGTATTTCATTTAGATGCTTTAATACATAGATACACATTAGGATGGATCGCAGCATCATAAAATATAAGTGAACTGGTGAACAGACAGACCTTACATACATACATACATGCTTACATCTCAACAGCTTACTACAAAATGGCAGTCAGGCTTGCACGTGCTCACTATTTATACACTTTTGCAAGCCCTTGGATAACTTCTTAAAGATACATACAGGTACATTGATCTACATCCTTCCTCTTAAAAATATTGCCCTTAATAAAAACATTAGAGTTAGACATGTATTATTATAGACATTAGAAACAAAGACAATATTCATGTCCAAGTTGCTGTGTATCTGTTACATGGTCTGGAGATATGACTGGATCTCATAACATAACAATCTGGACTGAATTTAGCAACAGGGGCAGTCTTCAATGAACAACTCGTATCAGGAACTTCTGGATTTGTCACAGGAATGGAAATATTCTCTGGGACTTCCTCTGGAATTGGAACACCAGATAACTCACTCTGGGATAAAGAGTCTTTCTCACAGTCTATGTGCTGTGGTATAGGCTCAGACACTGGTCCCAAATGTTTCCGATTCTGCCTAAACTCTACTATTTGTGAGTCCACAATGTACAAGCTCGGCTCTGGGCAAATATTCTTCATGACACCAATCTGATCATAACCTTTGGACATCCGCATCCTTACCACTTCTCCTTCTTGTAATGGATTGAGCGGTTTGCTGCTCTTATCATAGCAGGACTTCTAGGTTAAATGCTTCTTCAACAAATTGGCTTTCACTGACCTGTTGTTCTTAACACATGGAACCAACAATTGACTACTGATTGGTAATGTGGTTCTGGTTTGTCTTGACAGAAGTCTTTGAGCAGGTGAACCAAGATGTTTATCACAAAGAATGTTTCTGAGATTCAAGTGATTCAAGAAAACATCACTATTGTCTCATTTTGACTTCTCTAGTAACAGTTTTACACTTTGAACTGCACATTCTGCCAAACCATTTGACTGTGGATACTCTGGGCTACTTGTAACATGTATAAAATCCCATTCTTTGGAAAATCTTCTGAACTGTTGGCTTGTAAACTGCATTCCATTTCATAAATAAGTTTGTGAGGACTACCATGGACTGCAAAATGACACTTCATCTTACTAATGAAGTACTGGATGCTAGGTTAGGAAGTAGGTCAGTCTCGAACCAATTGGAGTAAGTGTCTACTAACACCAAATAATGCTGACCATTCCACTTGGAAATGTCAGTAGCTACTGGTGACCAAGGTAGTTCAGGAATCTGGTTTAGCTGAAGTGGTTTCTTCTGTTGATGTAGCTTAGTACTATTACACACAGAGCAAGATAAAAGTACCCTCTCAAGATCTTGTAACATAAAAAGCCAAAATACTAGTCCTCTTACCCTTCTTTTGGTAGAGTCAGTTCCTGGGTGACCACGATGCAAGATAGTAATGTACTCTTGTTGCAAGGACTTTGGAACAATTACTTTCAGACCTTTCATAATGATACATTTGTCAGAAAAAAATCCCATCTCTGTTTGGAAAATAAGGTTGCACTTCTTGAGGTAAACTAGATTGCTTTGACAGTGATACTTGATTGATAAAGTGGTTGAGCTTTTGTAAAACTGGGTCTGTGGCTGTGTAATCTCTCAGCTCATCAAGACATGTGGAAGAACATTTCTCATTTCCATGACTTCAGAATCAAGGTTCTCATTCTCATGCTGTTCTGTGGTGTTTCTGGGCAATCTGGATAATGTATCAGCAAGATAAATCAAATGTTACAGGGCTTGAACATTGTTTGGAGCTAGCATCTTGAGAATGACTGTTTGCTTTGAAGGGTCTGGTCATTGGCCTGAACTGGTAAATAAATGACCAACATAAATAACCTCTTGCCTGAATTTGCATTTCTGTGGATTGAACTTAAGATTTACCTGATGTGCACTTTCTAGAACTTTTCTGCGGTTACTGTCATGCTCAGATTCATTGTTACCTCCTACTATTATGTTGTCTACTATAATAGTACAAGGATACCCAGAAAAAAGTTGCTCCATTGAACGTTGAAATACTTCACTCACAGAATTTATCCCAAATAGCATTCTCAAAAAATTTGTACCTGCCAAACGGAGTACTGAAAGTAGTGAGTAATGAGGATTTCTTGTCAAGCTGAATTTGCCAAAATGAACTCTTTGCATCAAGGACAGAAAAAACAGTGGCATTTGTCATCAGACATGCAACTTCTTTGTATGACTTGGATGCTGAGGTCTTTTTAGTGCTTTTTTCAAATTTTGTGGATCAAGACATATTCTGATGTCATCTGAGCTTTTCTTATGAGCTACCACCATGGAAGATACCCATTCAGTTAGTTCTGCACCTGGACAAATCCCACCGTATTGCACCATTTTATCCAGCTCGGCTTTGACTCTGTCCTGCATGGCTATTGGAACTTTTGGAGCTGGCCTGATAACTGGACTGACATCTAGAAAGAAACTTCATGGAGTACACAACTGGAAGCTTCCCTAGTTTGTCTTCGAAAAGATCAGCATAGGTAGAAAAAATGTACTGGGCAAAATTAGTGTAGTGGTCTTTCAAGCTAACTTGATGGACGTCCTTATTAAGTGAAAGCAGTCCCATTTTCAAACTGTCTCTGAGCCCTAATAATGACCGGACATGCCTCTTGACCACATAAAATAACAAGTTATAGCTTCTCCCAGTAGAGTAACATGAAAGTATTAAAGCAACAAGCTTTGCACACCTTGCCAAATCAAGCCTTTCACCATGACACACTCTCTAGCAAATGTTTCTGCTGACATACATTGCACTAGGAACATGTGTCAACTTTGAGCTCTTTGGGTTTGCCATTTATCTGAACAGTGCAAAATACTTCATTCTTTGCCTTTAAATCTACTGCATTGATCATTTCATAAAGCATTGACACATGATCAACATAAAGAGTGGGGTTGCAGCTCTTTAATTGAGCAACTCGTTTCTTGAAATGTTCCCTTTTATTAAAAGAATGTGGGCCTTTTGATATACAAAACCTTTTGAAATTATTCCATTTATTGAATTTGTGCCACTGCTGATCAAAAGTTAAAATTTCTTCCTTTAAGATTCATAATGTCAACCACAATTATTATAGTTGACAATGAAACTAGGTTGGGGCCCATGCTTTGAGTTTGCTGACGCACTCTTGTGCTTCACTGAGGCTGGGCGCACTCGAGAACTTGTTGGAAAGCTTTGGGGTTTACCAGTGAGTGCTGCAGGGGCTACAGTTGCTGCCATGTGTCTGGACCTGTTTGTTTTAAGCATGTGCTGCACAGTTTCAACATGAGCTTTGTCACTGTGCCTTATAGAGCTATTCTCATTTGTAAGCATATTTGTATGCTTTTCTGTGAGCTCAAATATTTGACAAATTTCAATGGCCTTATTCAAAGTTAAATCACTGTCATGAAGCAAAATCTTTCTCACAGCATCATCTTTAATACCACACACAAGTCTGTCCTTTATCAACTTATCCCTTAAATCACCAAATCTGCAAATTTTAGCTTTGTTTCTCAAGTCAGTTAAATATGCTGCAAACGTTTCACCAGACTTTTGATCCCTTGTATAAAATAAGTGCCTTTCCATTGTAACATTTGTCTGGGGGTTACACATTTCTCTGAATTTACACATTTAAGCACTCAGGGTCCTCCCTTGACTCAGTCTGTACAACAATATGATGGTTTTGCCCCTCTAGTGCATAGACAGCAGGTGCATACACAAATGAATGCTCCCTTTCAATGCCTTCTGACCCAGCTACATTAAGCAGAATAAATGCCTTTGTACAGTCATCTTTATCAGAAAATATGGCCTGTATAAAAATGTTGTATTCTTGCTCAAATACTCTCTAGTTCTCTGTAATATTATTGTCAAACACAAGTGCACTGGGTTTTCGAAATCCTTCTGCCATACTCAGAAAGAAAGCACAAACACACTGAAAATATGGCCCTTGTAATTATGCGCAAACAAACTGTTCTGTGAGCTTGTAATGACATTCAAATGTACAATAAACTCTTTGAAACACTATACTTTGTGAAATATGTGCTGTAATGGCTGTATTTTTTGAAACAACTTTACTGCAGAACTGCACAAACGTGAACACTTTATACACTCCTGATAACTTTGATATCTTTAATTAATATGAAAAATATGTACTTAGTGAAAATGCAGTCATTTCCTCTTATTTTATTCATTTTATGCAATTCAGACTTTATTTCATTCCTTACTAATTCAAAGATTTTTATCAATATCGGACATATTGGTTTATTTGAATATCATTTAGAGTGTTCTGTATGTCGTTTCATATTTTGCAAATAAGAAGTAGTTTTCAGCAAGTTTTAATATGTGAAATTTGTTTCTGACCTGTTTTGTGAGTTATGTGCGCGGTAGGGATGATCCACTTCTGTATATTCCTCCAATGCCAACCGGGTGCCTCGGACTTAAGTGGAAAAAAATGGAAGTATTTCTGGCAACAAGTCATTTTGGCCATTTTTCTTCTAACATCATCTCCCTTTAGACATACCACTTCTGATACTGTGTTGCTCATCCCTATGTAACATAGATGACAAGCAGGTGGAGTATTTAGTTTAGATGCTTTAATACAAAGAAACACATCAGGATGGATAGCAGCATCATAAAATATAAACGAACTGGTGAACAGACAGACTTTACATACATACATGCTTACATCTCAACAGTTTACTACAAAATGGCAGTTAGGCTCGCAAGTGCTTAGAATTTATACACTTGTGCAAACCCTTGGATAGCTTCTTAAAGATACTTACCCACACACACACACACACACACACACACACACACACACACACACACACACACACACACACACACACACACACACTGATCTACACATACCCTTTCAAATATATGAATAAAACAATCAAAATTATCACTTTCTTGGTACTGAGGAAGAAGCTTACTGACCTTTATTGCATCTGGGGTACAGTTACTTCCTTCCCCATTACCTCCATGACCCTGGCAAAGAGTCAGCATTTCTTTTTCATGTTGTCTCTGCCTCTCATTTTCTTTGGCTTCCAAACACTGCAGTCTCTCTGATTATTCTAGTTTCAAATATTTGGCCTCCAGTTCAAGTCTCTTTAACTCCAGACGGATTTTTAAGTCCTCTGAAAAAAAGTTGAACTGTCCTGTTTCTGAGAGCTGTACATCTAAAATGTACAACTGCTTGTCTTTCTGGTTGCTGGTTTGTGCTGCAGCTGTGATTAAGGCTGCAATCATTTCCCCTTTAGTCAGGTTGGCATGCACCAGTCCCTTGGCTTGGCACATCTCAATCAATTGGTTCCTTGTCAGCTTGTCATAATCCTCTGCTGACATCCTTGTCTGCTCTCCCTGACTAACTAAGCTAGCAAAAAGTAAATAAATAAAACTATTGTGATATGAAACTCTGAATGTCTACTTTGTGGCTGCTTGACAGTACATCTTTTTTTACTGACAACTGCTTACAGGCTACAGGAGTTCAATTAATATCCCACCACTGCTCACCAATATGTGATGAGGGATGGTCCCACCACTGCCAACCAATATGTGATGTCCCCACGCTGGGCTAATAATCCAGGAGCCTGAATCCTCACCATTGCCACTGGAGAAGGACGTGCACTTGGAATACAAATGGATACACTCAATATTTCCTGATGCAGACCTCTCTGCATCAAGCACAATTTCTTTAAAGGCACTCAGGAAACACACTCAGTCCATGGTCTGGATTCCTCTATATCTGTCTCCCTCCAGGCCCCTAATAAGATTCCTCACTAATACAACTGTAGGGTTAGGCCCTCAGCCAATTGTCCAAGCCAAGATGTCAACACCCTCACTCTAAGCCCAGTGCTTGGTGTCCCTGCTCCAAGCAGCTGACACACACACACACACACACACACACACACACACACACACACACACACACACACACACACACACACACACACACACACACACACACACACACACACACACACACACACACACACACACACACACACACACACACACACACACACACACACACACACACACACACACACACACACACACACACACACCTGGGAAAGGCTGGTACAGATTTACCTGCTGTTCCCCCTTCTGCCAAGAGTATAAGGTAGTTATCACTACCAGCAGACACTCCACAATCAGCTACTCTAAGGCCCTTAACAAAGGATGCCCAATTATACTGTGTAATATTAATACTAATACAAATGGTAGTAGTTGACCAAGATAGCTAGGCTTTCTGGAGTGACCCACACAGTGTCACCAAATACATATGAGCACTCTCAAAGGTTAAATACTTTCTACAAGGACCAGCCACAATAAAGGTTTTAAATATATTTAATAATAAATAATAAGACAACAAGAAAATCCTAAATATATATTTACAGTAAACCACAGAGTTAAAATCACAGGAAATATTGAAAACAATGTTGATGGACAGACTCAGACAAATAAAGAAAACCAATATCTAAACTAAGCTTTACTATATTCCTGACTGAATCTAGGAGAATTACTATTCCCTAATAACTTACTTGATAGAGTAAGGCACAATGAAATACATGGGTAGTCTTTCTAGTCAGGTTCCCCAAAACAGAATACTCCCTCCTCAGAGATTACTCCCTGTGAAATATAATATCCAAGATGGCTTGTAGAATGACCTTATCTGTTCACGTGTCTGTAGGTTCTCACAGTAAATCCCTTTGAAGCTGATACAAGAATTTAGCATAGATTGCTACAATACACATCTTAAATGTTTATGTCAGTGCCTGGGCTTCTCCTCTTTTTACTGAGGTAATGAACAAAGGCTTCTTCCATACATATATACACACACACACACACACACACACACACACACACACACACACACACACACACACACACACACACACACACAAACTGTATATATTAGTTTAATAATTATTCATAATAACTGAAAGTGTCCTTATGTTTACTTTCGCTCCTTAATTTGCAATGACCCTTGGTGATAGCCTTTTATTTCATACATTCATCTCCCTCTTTCTCCGTGTCTATTTCTTTCTGTGCCTCTGCATTCTTTCCTCATACATGCAGTTTTCATCTCCATAATAAGACATATTATTCCACATTATGTATTTTAAATAAATACAGTAAATGGCCAGGAAGAGAGCTGGTATCCATATGTCTGTGCTTACATGCTAGAGGCAAAGAATGACCTAATGGCAATCTTATGTAAGGTCATAATCATCTGTGCAGACTGTGCTCTTAGGAGAAGCACCCAAGCAGGAACTTGTGAGTGTCACTACATATTCTCACGTGAACTTTAGAGCTTATTGAAGAAAGTCTGCTGAACATTACTGACCACAGTTGTATAGTATTTCCATGGGGACACATCTCAGGCTACCATCAAAAAAGAACTATGTGCAGGAACTCAGCAAATAAATTCTCTAGACAGCAGATGTGTACACTACAGATGAACTAAGAAAAAGCTGGAGTACAAAAAAAAGAGGAAATATAAAATTGAAAATTTAACTGGTTGCATTCTGCACTTTAAACTCATGGTCATAATTATGTGGGTGTGTGTGTTTGTATTTTTGCCAAGAATTTTCAAAATAATCTTTCTGCAGACCTTGGCTGCTAGCAAAATACAACATTCATAAAAATCTTCTTTCATGCTAGAAAACTCTGTAAACAGACACTGAAAGTGATGGTTGTCATATTCATAAGTTCTGAATATCTGTAAATGCTATTATATTCTGAGATAAATACTAAAAGGAACAGTTAGTGCATATCAGCACCTGGTCCGTTATGGAGGTAGGGTTAAGGTCAAGTAACCGTTGTAGACAATTCCATCCCTTGGGGAGGGGTAGGGACAGAATCAGTATGAATCTGACATTCAGTTGTAAGCAGAACTATAATACTGTAATTGATACTCACAGAGGAAGTGTTGCAGTAAGCCTGCCAAGATACATAACGTGCCTCCCATGCCTAAGCCACTATTTGAACCCAGGTCACTTGGGCCATAGTCAGACTTTTATCCCTCTATGCCACCATGCTAGCTAATGCTACACACACACACACACACACACACACACACACACACACACACACACACACACACACACACACACACACACACACACACACACACTACTTTCTGTATTCTCACAGAAGCATCATTTCCTAATTTCCAGTACAAAGAACAAAGAAACATGAATTAAAAGGTACACAGTTAATGGTTTTCTTTTTCTTTTTGTTTCAGTGATGTAATGGTCTTATATTTTAGAATGTTTTTTTCTATTCATTTTCCACCCTTAGCCTAACTGCTGACTCACATTCAAAGTAGTTTCTCTATGCAGACCAGGAAATTAACCTTGAACTAAAGTCAGAGACTATCATTCTGATATTCGTTTAGGCTACAACTCTGGTTCACTCTATTTCAGATAGTTACACCCACACACTTTTGCAGATAGCTGTGTAACAGATTTCACATATAATGATGTTTGCCTTTTGCAGTGATATTTACATCTGAACAACCATCATTACACCTCCAGTCCATTTGTACTCTTGTGTGACTCATTTAAGCCAGGCAGTTCCATGAGATGCTGTCAGGAAGAGTTCATTGAAAGTTTAACTAAAAAAGAACTGAAAACTGCCTAAGTTATACAGATGTATTTAGCAGAATAAATATGTGCTTATTGTCCAGTTCATTTTCAATGATATTGTTATTTCACATTGCTAACTAATACACATTTGATGATCTCTTTGTTGTTGTGTCTTTCGGTTTTTCCCGGTTAGGGGTCGCCACAGCGGAACTCCGGTCCGCTAATGATTGGTAATGTTCATTCACATCTTTTGCATAGAAAATGCTAACCTCTTCTGGAATTACAAATTGCATTTTGGGCTATGTTTAAAAATAACTGCTTTTTGAAAACATTCACGGATTGCTGTGAAAAATATAGGCACTTTGTCTAATTCTAAATACTATACATTGTATGCAGCCCACTGGTACAGAGAAATGGTGTATGTCTGTAACACCAGCAGCCCCATTTCAAAATCTAGACTGGATTACTGGGAAATAAGATACATACATGCATACCAGTCAGTAGCTAAAATCCTAAACCAAAATTTACCTTTATTCATTTCATCATAAGTTTGACTACCTTAAGTTTCATGCCACCTTTCTCTTACTGGAAGATAGTTCAGTTTTATTGCTGCCTGGTATTAATTGTAGCTCTCCTGTTTTTACTGGCAAACAGTTTTGGGATATTTATTTATTCAGATGTGTGAAGTTGGTTCCATGACAGTTTAAAATATTTTTATTTGTTTTCCTTACGAGACGTATTAACTCATGCATTAAATATACCAATATACTAGATAATATAAATCTAAAATCAGTTATCTTTCCACATAGGCACACTTTTTCATCTCCCTAATAAGTCATGTTATTCTTCATTATGCATTTTCAAAAAAATGCAGTAAATGACCAGGAAGA
This sequence comes from Protopterus annectens, assembly GCF_019279795.1. Taxonomy (NCBI): domain Eukaryota; kingdom Metazoa; phylum Chordata; order Ceratodontiformes; family Protopteridae; genus Protopterus; species Protopterus annectens. The sequence continues at coordinate 1,211,963,505 of NC_056744.1, read as the reverse complement.
GAGCTGGTATCCATCTGCCTGTGCCTACATGCTGGAAATAAAGGATGGCCCAATGGGGGGGGGGGGGGGGGGGGCTCTGGAAAGGGCATAATCATGTGTGCACCTGTGCAGAATGTGCTCTTAGGAGAAGCACCCTAGCAGGAACTTATGGGTGTCACTGCGTATTCACACCTGAACTTTGGAGCTTATTGAAGAAAGGCAGTCTGCTGAACGTTACTGACCACAGCTGTACAATATTTCCATGGGGCATATCTAAGGCTGCCATCACAAAAGAACTCTGTGCAAGAACTTGGCAAATAAATTCCCCACTAGAAAGCAGGGTGTACAGTAGAGATGAACAAAGTAAAGGGTAGAGTGAAAAAGATGAAATATAAAACTGAAAATTTAACTAGTTGCATTGTACACTTTAAACTCATGGTCATACTTTTGTGTATATGTATGTCTGTCTGTATTTTTGCTTAGAATTTTCAAAATAATCTTTCTGCAGACCTTGACTGCTAGCAAAATACATTTTCACACCATGAATGAATATCATGCCTCACAACATTCATAAAAACTTCTTTCATGCTAGAAAATGATGTAAATAGACACTGAAGATGATGGCTGTCATATTCATGATCTGTTTTGAATATCTGTAAATACTATTAAAGTCTGAGATAAAATACTTTAAGGAACAGTTAATGCATATCAGCAGCTGGTCTGTTATGGGGGAGGGGGGGGGTGAAGTAACCATTGCAGTATTTTTCCCTCCTTTAGGGAGGGGTAGGGACAGGGTCAGAACAAATCTGTCATACTTTTGCAAGCAGAACTATAGTACTGTAGTCTGTAGCTACAGAGGAAGTGTTGCAGTAAGCTTTCCAAAGACACATAAGGTACAATATACAATATGGTTATGCTGTCTGTCTCTCTGGCAAGAATACTAAATGTGTCTACTACAAGTGCTAGTACTATTTGCTTGTGACTCACTTGCTCAAAAAGTCAAGTACTCTAACTCAACTAACTCGATCTCTCATAACTACTTAGTGCTCCCAACACCCTATCATACAAAACTGTATAGTCTACCAGAACCAGCACTTTAACCTTATATCACCCTTCTCGCTCCCTAAACCTAAAATCAACCCTTGCTCCATAAAGCTAATCCCCCTTCCTGATCATTTCCTTAATTACAATCCCATCCCCTCCCACTCCCTCTCCATGGCTGCTGCACTTACCTCACTCAAACTTGTGTAATGTGTTCAGGTAAGCTGCAGCAACTGCTTGCCTGAACTCATATTGGAGTTCAAGCACTATGCAAGCAGCAGCTTACTCAAGTTACAAGATGCTCAACTCCCTGCCTTTGAGACAGCAATCTCTGAGCACTTGGAACGCAATGGCTTGTAGAGCACCCATACTAAATACTGCCAGTGTTACAGAGTTGTGGTTTGTTTGCTAAATTTAGTGCATAGTTTCAGACTCCAAAACTGAATATTTCACCAAAGAACTTAAATCCCTAAAGAAACTGCATGATGAAGCATAAGAAATGTGGAAACATGATCCCACTCCCAACAACCTTGACCATTGCAAAATTCCGAGGAACGTGAGCAAACAAGCCACCCAGAGACTTAAAGCTAAATGCATACAATCTATACAAACCTTCCTTCTTCACTCTCCCCCTAAACATTTTTGGCAATAATTCAACAAACTAACGTGAAGATCCTCCCTGAATCAATTATGCAATCTAGGGTACATGCCATGCCCATCCAGTGTCTTACACCTTCTGGGTTCTTCAGAAAATTCCCAAGACTTCCTACAGCCTCACCTACCCACAATGTAGCCACAGAACAATTATAGCCTAACCCCCTCCTCAATTGCAATCCATCTTTTTACTTCTCAAAAATTACCTCTAAATAAATTTTAACCGTACTTGAACCTTTGTATGTATATTTATGTATCTATACCTGACAATATGTGCTGCTGGTTCTTGTACCACTGCAGAAATTTCATTGCCACCCCTCTTAAGCAAATTTTCGACCTTTGACTCGCCACTAATAATATGCCAAATATTTAAATATCATCTTTTGCCAGATCAGTACCAAAAGAAACCAAACCTTCTTCTTGCAGTCACTTCTGCTCCATCTTCATCTTACCCACCCTTGGTAAAATTCTTGAAAAACCCATATGTAACCAACTTACCAAATTGACTTTTCTTCTGCATGACATGCCCTCCTGCCCCAGCCATTCACGTCCTGTTTCTCTGCCCTGCTCCCAACCCCCCTTTAACATATTTTATTAATAAATAAACATTTTGTCTTCTTTTTTACTCTAGCTGTTTCCTACAAACAGCCAGCAAACAGTTGCTACAGTTTATACCCTGCCTGCACAGAGCACTCATGGTTTATTTTAAAAAAAGATAATTTCTTCTTTTTAAACAGTAGTAAACTACTTGCTACAAATGTAGTGAATGGTTGCTACAGTTTATACCCTGCCTGGAAAGAGTGCTATGGTACTGATATTTTAGTTTTAAAAAATTCTTCTGTTTAACCTGTAGCAAACGGCTTGCTACAAATGTAGTAAATGATTGCTACAGTTTATACCCTGCCTGCATGAAGTGCTACAGCACTCAAGTTTTAAAAGTTTTTATTAATATACACGCACACACACTTACTGACTTTTAAAAGCTGGTATTATGTTAAAGAGCAATCGGGCTCTACTGATCACATCGCCTAACACTTTGCACCTGGGGCAGTTGCTCTTGTTGCCCTGCCCTGCCCTAGCTACACTACACTCTGTTCTCCACCAAGCAGCATGGATTCTGGCCTGGTAGAAGCACAGTGACTGCTCAATGGACCCTGACTGATACCATCTTAAGTAATATGTGTAAAGGAAATCTTAGTTTTGCTCTATTCATTGACTTAAGCTGTACCTTTGACATGGTCAACCATCCAGATCAACCACTCTAACTGCAAGACATTGGGGTCAGCCTGATGCCACTGCATGGTTAAAAGATTCTCTATCCAACTGTTCATTTCAGTTTAAAAATAGAACCTAGTTTTTTCCACAGTCCTCCCTTTCACTCTGACGTCCCGCAAGGCTCCATTCTACCACCGCTTCTATTCTCAAGTTTCATCAACAAACTTCAACTATACCTGCCCCATTTTGCACTATTACTTTATCCAGATGATATGATCATCTATAGTGGTAATCCCTCACACCATGCAATGGAAATTCAGCTTCAAATGGGCCTTCTTTATCTGCATATCTGGCAAAACTCCATTTAACTTCTGTTCAGTGCCAAAAGTGCATCTTATGTGGCAACCATAAAAGATGATCCAAATCCCCACAATCCTTTCATATCCTATCATATCATAATTGTGATAGCAATCCCACTGAAACTAACACCTCAATTAGATATTTGTGGATCTGGCTACACCTATCACTAAACTTCATGAGCATATAGAAAAGCTGAGAGCCAAAATCAACAGTCTACTCCTCTGTGCCAGCAAGCTATCTCTGTTCCTCTCACATCCAGCAAGGGCTACTACAGGAAAAGGTATCCTGTTTGCCTAACTTGTGTGTGATATCCCTAGTTTGAGTTTGTATCAGTCTCTATTAAAAACAATGCTACACTTTGACCCACTTCAATGACCTATGTCAATTGATAGCTAACTCACCACTGAGTGAACTCCACTGCCTTAATCTGTAAAGGTTAAGAGGCTTCCACTGCAGGCCAAATCAAATCTTCTTCTTGGCTCCCTAATCTTCAAAATACTCAGACTCAATACCCTATCCCCATTTCTCTTTCAAACTTTTATTGCCACTCAAACCTATAAGCTAAGAAGCCAAGCCAGATTTGGTGCATCCCTACAACCCCTTTCTCTTGAACTGAAATCTAGCCATTGCTTCTCTGTACTGGCCCCAAAACCATGGGAGTCACTGCTTCCAGAAAGTATTCTCTGTTTAAGCCACAGTTCAAGCAATACTTAATAAGACAGTTTGAATTAAACTGTCCGTTTAAAGGATGTATCACATTAACCAATATCTGCAATTGTGCAATACCTGTATCTCTCATAAACGTGACCCACCTGGTTAACTCACTCATCCTAAACTGGGATTCAGATTCCAACACCATTACTGCTGTAAACCCACAGCACATAATCTAATTCCCTCTTTCATCTTACTGGTATCTATTAACTTTCCTAACTAGTTGCTACTACCCATATATCTAGCGCCTTTACTTCTACTTTAAGTATATTCTCCCTTTTCTTATTTTTTTAAAAAGGCAGATATAGAGATAGATAGACAAAGATGTATAAATAAATGAAGATCAGTGCCTGCAAACTCAACACTTTTTGTTTTCCATGCTTGGAACCTTTAGGTCTGCAGTTATACAACTGAGGGTACTAAGCCTTACTGATATGTCAACAAAACTACTTCACACATGTACATATATGTGTATGTACATTACATTTTCACACATGTACATATGTGTACATGTACATTACATTTTCACACGTACATATGTGTGCGTGTATATTAAATTTTCACATGTACGTATGTGTGCATGTACATTACATTTTCACACATGTACGTATGTGTGCATGTACATTACATTTTCACACATGTACGTATATGTGCATGTACATTACATTTTTGTGGTGATGCTTAGTATCTGTCAAATTAAGCTCTGCTAGATGCACCCTCAAGTTCAAGCTAAGCTCTCTCAAAAGGGTAGACAATGAACTAGCTGAAAGTATATTTTGACAAAGGTTTTGACAAAATGAGAAAAGTTCACTGATACCATTTGCAGATATTCTGCATTAAAAATATTGATCTACTTGACTGCCCTATCCTAATTCATCTTATATATACATAGATATTAATGTAATTTTGTTGCTGTATTTTTTATTTTCTCATATTCATATGTATTGCCATCTGGAACCAAGCTGTTAACAGTTGCATTCTGGTTCCCTGGTGATAAATTCATAATAAACAAAATCACGTAAAAGAAAGATCTCATGCTTGACAAGGTAACAATCATCACTTCCTTTACTGACATTGTGATCTGCAAAGCATTTCTCCCCAAACTGCTGATAATGAGAATCACAAAGTACGGACTGTCCTTCCAGCAAAAGAAGGAGCCTCGCTCCCGCCTCAATGGATGCGGATTGGCAAGCAATTATTTTAAATAAACTGCATCCAGGATTGTGCTGTTAAACCAAGAACCTTGCATTTGCTAATTCTTCCAACCTTTCCCTATTTTCCAAGTTCAGGGATGCCAAGGATACTATATGACCCTCATGTACAATAAATCTAACATAGTCACCTTAAATCTGTGATAAAATACTTGACAATAAAGCTATTTTTCTGATCGTTCCGTAAATTCCTATTCTCATTTTTAGCAATGAATCTCATTCAATGGAACTGCCTAGATTTTGCAAACATATTTATGTTATTGATGCTACCTTTTATTATAGTCAGTCATAAGGTTTTATTGGGTCTATATTCAGTCATTGAATGAGAAAACCATCAAATCTCTGTTCATCGAACTTAAAACATCGAACGTTCACTTCAGTGAATGTTCAATCATCGAATATTTTACCCAGGGAAAAAGAGACAGTGGACCAACATGCGTACCAAAACACACACTGCAGTAAATCAAACCTACCAGGTGGTAGTCTATGTCCCTACATATTGATACCAATTCTAAGATCATGCTACAGTGGGGAAAAATGCAAATCTCCTAATGTTGGCAAACCAACTCCATTCCCTGGGTAAAAGATTCCATGATTGAACATTTGCTGATGTGAACATTTAATGTTTTAAGTTTGATGAACAGAGATTCAATGGATTTCTCATTCAATGACTAAACATAGACCGGGTTTTATTGTGGTGCCTCATACCAGCTATCATATTGTATTTAGATTACTAGCCTTTTCCAAGCTGTTAACAGGAAGACAGGAAAAAAAACTTCAAGAAATGATCATGTTGTTGTGTCTTTCAGCTTTTCCCGGTTATGGGTCGCTACAGCAGAACTCCGGTACGCTAATAATTGGTAGTTGATTTTTACGTGCCGAGTTACCAGCCCTGACGCACAACCTTCAATGAAGGTACGCCCATTCACGTATGTCTCTATGCAGAAGACGCTCTAGATGAGAATCGAACCGAACAGTGTCTTACTGTGAGGTGACAATGCTACCGCAGCACCACCACCGCAGATCAAGAAATGATCATGTAACAGTCACCATTACAAGAAATGATCATGTAACAGTCACCGTTACAAGAAATGATCATGTAACAGTGTAAATTATAAATATACTTATAAATATATTTTATTGTATGTTATTATATGTTTAGAATGGATAACATTGCATTTTATAGTTGTTGGAGTCTGGCTTATTGTTCTGAATATATTAATGAAGACTTACTTGACCATTCAGAAACCAGTAAGATAAAACTCCCCAAAGTCATGCCATAAGTGAATTGATGTTCTTCCAGTTTGAGTGTAGAAAGCATTGTGTGTGTGTGCGTGCATGCATGTGTGTGTGTGTGTGTGTGTGTGTGTGTGTGTGTGTGTGTGTGTGTGTGTGTGTGTGTGTGTGCATGTGTGCGTGTGTGTGTGTGCGTGTGTGTGCGTGTGAGTGTGTGTTTGAGTGTGTGTGTGCATGTGTGTGTGTGTGCACGCACGCGTCTCTATCTTGTGATACATATGTTTGTGCATAAATAACATATGTGTGCGTATGTATCAAAAAATAATATTGGTGGGTGCATACATAAATCTCCTGGGTAGTTTAAAAAATAAGTCTTAAATGCATCACAGAACAGACAGACCCTCAGAGCTTATGGGGGAGATCATTCCTGGCTGTATACGTGGCTTAGTAGGGTCCCCTACCATGGGTCCCCCCTACTCTAAAACAGGCCCCGATGAGATGTTAGCACAGAATTGCTATAGTTTGTCTGGGGGCTGGAGATACTTTAGTTTTTATTTCTTTAATTTTCCTCACAGTAAAATGCAGAGGTATGAACAGAAGTTCATAATAGCTGGTGCGTTGGCTGTGGTTAGTATGATCATTATTTCTTAAACTTTCCACAAAAATCACACCTTAGAAGTACGGACAGAAGGTCACTATAGCTGGTGTCAGTGTACTGTGCAGGAGCAACAAGTTATAATTAAAATACTGTGAGCATTGTTTTGTTTTCTCACTTTCTTCACAATTGAAATCAAATGTATATACAGGTGTCTATCATCTGGGACTAGGGGAAAGGCATGCTACTGACAGCAATAGGTGAAGATATGTAGTACTCTGTTCTTTCATTGTCATCCATGTTTGACTTCAAAGGGGTACACAGGTAGGGTTAGGGATAAGTAGATATGCTGTGGAGATGTATGACAGCAGCAACTTGAAATATATAACTATGTTCATTTGTTCTTTCACACTCGTCTCAGTTTAGCAAGAAGGATACACACAAAGTGTCTTTTTTGGAGTTGGGGATAGGCAGTCATCCCAGACAAGACTTCTGCTCCCTCATAAGTATTTTCTTCTCAGTTTATGGGTAACTGCTACTGAGTTTATTGGTAGCTACTGTGTTGTCTAGCCTTGCACATATTAACCCTTAGACATAAGTTATTTTTTCCTCAGAAGAGAAAAAAATAGTCAGTTTCATTTATTAGTCATGACTTTTGTTCAGACTATCATTAGATCAAAGGATGTGGAAAAAAAGCTATAAAATGCACTTCAGAGGATTTAGAACCCTATAGCTTCTGGGAGCTGCCCAACTTAATGACATTCTTTCCTACACAGTTACCTTGACCAGTCAGAATGTGTTGAAAGACAGTAGAAAAAACTTGACAAGTAAGACAATGTGTGAGTAAAAGTACTCCGGAGATAATAAGGAGGAAACCAGGAGAGCAATAGGGGATGTGCCTGGGTGACAGCTGACAGCAGGGTGGGAGTTCCATGGAACGCATTATCTCAGTCTCATATCATCTAAGACTGCCCGTGCAGTCACTATATATAGCATTTAAAAATTGTTGTTTTTAGGCATGGCTTGGTGAAAGGAGTGTGGCACCCCTCAGGCAGGGGATTCATTTTTGTTATGCAGGGGTGTAGCTTATTTGTCAGGAATTGGAAGGAAGAAAAGGTGGTAACTGTAGCCCTTAAACTGTTTAATATTACATCAGCCAATAACACTACCATAGAAAAGTTAACCCACATAAAACTACTATTGTAGATGGAAATCTGAAATGTGATCAGAACACAGAGCAAGTTATCAAAATAAAAGCACCAGCAATGGGGCTTCTGTACTGGTCAAACATACCTAACTGATGCAACAAGGACAACCATTGCCCTGTCCTACTGCCTTCCCACATTCAGATATGCATCAGCCATATTTACAGACTTGTAAAACATACAGCAAACAAAGTTACAGCCATAGTATAATAAAGTAGTAAAATTCATACAACCTTCTCATATAGGACTCACAACTGTCTCGCCCTAAGCACACTTAATCTAAATACAGCTAGTCACAGCCCATAAATTTAATGTACAACACCAATAATTGTCTCTTCTTAAAAACATCCTTCAGCAGTATTCACTGTGTAGAGAGTTATACTACAGTAAAAACAACTTCTGGCTTCCACAAAGTCAAGCAGTATTGCAGGAGATGCTCTGTATTACAGTTAAGTCACTAAACCATGGAACAAGTTATCACTTCCACTAACACATACTGTGCCAGATTCAAGAATGCCTACACTTTGCACTAAGCTCTTTGTTTGGTATTCGTTAAATGTCCCTGCATTTCATGTCCATTCTCAAAGCAAGGGTAAGCAACACAATAATCTAATGAAGGCAAAATTAACTAAGATACATCTTAATTAGGTAACCCAACATGGCAGAGCTATTCAGGAACATATGAAGTATGTGTGTACATGTGGTGCTCCCTTTTGCCCTCAGTTCCAATACCATTTGGAATACAACCATGAAGACATTTACAAAATTTTTTTTGTCGCTGTTGCTAAAATTAACCTGTATGTGCAGCAGGCCTTAATACAAGATGCCGCTGTTGCTGCCAGATCTTGGCCTAGAAGGAAAACAGTGTTCATATCTCGTTTGACTTATGGACTGCATGATACAGAAATTGTAGAGCAATACAGGGTGGACAGGGTTACCCTTGAGGAAATATGCAGCCCCTGCTGCCCTCACCTGAGGCCCTGAGGAAATTGTGGAGAAACCATCCCAGTGGGAAAAACGGTATGTGTAGCATTATCTGTACTAGTTACAGGTACTTTTCAGAGACCTACAGGAGATACATTAGGGGTGTCACAGGCCTCAGCCTCTAGAATTACATCAATTTCTAAATGCAATGCTTCAGCATGCAAAGGATCATATCTGGTTTCCACATATCCCAGAGGAGACAGCAACAAGTCAAGTCTCTGAAACTTGAATTTGATTTAAAACCTGCCTATTGATGTCTGTTAGCAACATCATGTACAATAACAATGACAAATATACAGTACCATTGTAAAAATGTGCAGTAACAATTATAAAAAATATATATATATCATAATTCAAGTTAATAAATTTAAAAAATGTAAATATAAATAAGGAATGTAATAAAAAACACCTGCAACAAGGACAACAAAGACAAGAACTGCAGTTTCCAGTACCGCATGCAGGGCCAACAGGCCCAGCAGAAACATATGAGGAGTCTGAGGAAGAATCAGCAGCCGAAGATGATCCTAACAGGTGTAGGTGTGCACAGTATGCCATGGCTCTGACTAAGGGACAGAGGATAGCATATGCACTCATTACCTAAGTGAAAACACCTAGATGGTAAGCACATACAAACAGCAAAAGTGATTCCTGCAAAATTCCTCGATCTTTACTAATCCATGTAATGGTTATCTTTTGTGAGCATCAGACAGAGTTACCCCCAAATACATATCTTGTAGCAGCAGGATTAAGCAATACAAGTACTGACTTGTAAAAAAGAGATATACAAATAATGACCCTCATATGCAAGTTTTTTATGTCACTAAGATGAAGTATGGCTCAACTGCAGAGTAATGTCAGCAGTGACTCATGTGTGATATATGCAATATACATACTGTATATGATTCTGCCCAATACTGTGCATCACGCATTACAGTTGCCTGGCGTAGATAACCCCACATTGACCAGGATGATTTTAGCATAATTTGCACAAGTTTTTGAGCAAGCAATAATTACTAAGTGGTAGGATGGCATTACAAAGAATACAACACTAATAAAACAAGAATGAAGAAATACATAACAGATCATGTACAAGTGAACATGAAAAGGAACAATAAAAAAAGTTTCTACAATGCAGTCCATTAAAGCAAGCAGGGTAAACAAGTATTGGCAATCCACTCTGTGCATCAGACATAGGCGACTCTAAGTCACACAGAAATGTACAAAGGCCAGGGCATAGTTATCATAATTTGCATGGGAGCGGTTACAGGTGGCCAAGCCTGGCACCAAAGAAGTGAGGGTGTACAAGTGAGGAACCAGTTGATCGGCAAGTATCCATTATCAGGGCTAGTAACAACACATTTGTATCATTAATTTGTACTGTTTATATATTTGTGTGTGTGTGTGTGTGTGTGTGTGTGTGTGTGTGTGTGTGTGTGTGTGTGTGTGTGTGTGAGTGCTGCTTATGTGAAAGTAGTGATGTATAGTGTGCATATTTTCATGTTATAAGACAATAAGGTTAAGAAAACATCACAAATAGACAGTTTAAAGACATTTTCTTAGTGTCATCCTGTGCACACTGCTTGGCTGGCATAATGTGCTGTTGACTGTTATCAGTCACTAGCAGTGTAAACCAAGTAAATGTGACAACATGGTACAGGAGCAGCTAAAGGAAGCAAAAATCCAAGAGGGCTTACCAAAAAACAAGAATAGTTTCAATAAAAAACTTTTATTTAATTCATTAAGTGCTTTCATCTAGGACTTCATCAGAATGAAATAGCATTCAAAAACTTCCATTTATATACATTCCTAACTAATTAATCAATTAGTCTGCCAATGAACATCTTAGAGGTATATAACCCAACTTCACATAAACATAAAATACACTGAAACCCATATATATAAATATGATAAATAATGGAAAATGTAAACAAATATACAGACAAGCTTAATTATCATGTAAAGGAAAGGTTTTTTTTCTAAAGAAAAAGAAATTTGAAAAAAAAAAAAAGCCTTTTCAACCCCTTCCCCCTTTGCAACCAGTTATACAACCATTTCAACATAATTGTCTATAAATTAGCTAGTGGTAAAAATCTCCAGAAGTTGTATAATTTAACTGTACCTGGAAGGTTTAATTTGTGATAAAAATATTTGAATCATGATATTGGCCAAGGGAGAGGGAACAGTATTTTTTGATACCATTGATTATTATGGTGCAATATTTCAAATACTTCAAGATAGTAGTTCTTACATTTCCATGTCTAGGAATGAAATAAATATTGCATATCATTAGATAGATATGTTCTTAGAAGATTTATTGATTGAAGAGAGGGTTTCTATAACTGCATTTAATTTTCTTAAAGTAAATAAACCTTTTATTCCAATTATATTTGGAATCTCAAAAGTTCATAAGAATTCAGAGTACCTGCCTTTTAGATTGATAGTGGCAGCCGGTAGGTCAAAAATTCAACCACTGGCCATATTTCTTCATAGGTTTTTGAAAGCTAAATTTGAAAAGAAATCTCATCTGGTGAAGTATTCTTGGTACTTTTTAGGGAGGTTAATTCTAGAGTTGGCTACCTCCTCAATGGGATATCGTAAAATATATGTGGTAAATTTATTTTCCTCAATTCCTTTAAAAGAAGTCAACTTTTTTCATGACAGCTTGGTATCCTTTAAAGCTTTGGGCATCGAATAGATTAATTTAATCCTGGAACTTACTACTTCGATGCTAGAAAATAATTTCTTTTTCGTTGACGGAGAAATTTTTAAGCAGACGAAGGGTGTGAAGATGGGTGCACCCTGTGCCCCCACCTATGCTAATTAGACCTTTTAGTTTGGGAAAACTGTTTTTTTTTTCAGAATATTATCAGTATATTAAATTATACTTAGGATTCCTGGATGGTACTTTTATTTTGTGGGAAGCACCAAAAATTTACATCCCCAAGTTTCTTGAATATCTGAATGATACCACCTCTTTCCTTAGGTTTTCATATTACTACAACAGGAACAGTACTAATTATTTGGATATCACAACTGAACATACTAATGAGGGTTTCAAATCAAAAATTTATTGGAAACCCACTTTCAGTAATGCATACCTACCTTTCTTATTTTCCTGGTTAGGGGTCGCCACAGCAGATCACCTGTCTGCTCATGAGTGGCAGTAGAGTTTTGCAGTGTTGAATTGCCAGCCCGGCACCCAACCTTCCACGGAAGACACACACATGCACACACTCATGCCTAGGGCCAATTTAGAGTGTCCAATCCACCTACAGCATGTCTTTGGGATGTTAGAGGAAACCAGAGCACCTGGAGGAAACCCACATGACCACAGGGAAGACATGCAGACTCCACACAGAATGCACCCCAGCCGAAGATTGAACCGGAGAGCTTCTTGCTGTGAGGCGACAATGTTAACTGCTGCACCACCGTGGCTGCCCAATGCATACTTACCTTTCAGTAGTGAAAATTCTTTGGCGGAGAAAAAAAGGTTTCGTTAAAGGACAATGTATTTGTGTGGTAAGGATGATTTCAAAAAGGGAAGAAATTATTCAAGAACTAGATAAACATTCTGAGATGATTTTAGACAGAGGATAACATGTCTAAAATATGTGTTTAAAACTGGGTGAAGCAGAGTATGTTTGAAATGAATATCTCTGTTACAAGGAAAAAAATGTAGGCAAAACACCAGGAAATGTGTCTTTTGTAATCAATGTCCTTACATCAGTGAGGGAAAGTAAAAATTAGGTAATAGTTTTAAAACCAATGCTAAATTTGAGAAAGGGAATTGTGGAAGTTTAGGAATGGTTTACTTAGTTATTTGCACTAAGTGTTCATGTTTTTGTGTGGGGAAAACAGAGAGAACCTCTTGGAAGAGAATATATGAGCATGCATGTAATATTAAGAATAAAAATGTTAACAATGCTTTGTTTAAACACACTTTACTTGATTATTCTCATAATGAATTTAAGTTTGCCATTTTGGAACAGGTAGAAATCAACCCTGGGGAAAGTGATTGGGAGAGTGGCTACAGTATAAAGAGCTGCTATGGCAGTTTAAATTAAACACTTTTACACCCCCATTTGAATGATCACATATCAATATTGAATATTCAAATTATTAATCACATTTGATATGCATGATGTAAAATATGACAGTTTGTAAAGTATAAGAATAAATCAGTGACATGAGGAATGTAGAAATATGTATAATATGTATAATATATATATAATATGTATAATATGTATGATATGTATAATATGTATTATATGTATAATATATATCATATGTATAATATGTATAATATATATATGTATAATATGTATAATATGTATAATATATATAATATGTATAATATATATAATATGTATAATATGTATGATATATGCTGGATTACCTATACCTATTTCACAAGTAGTAATCATAACAATAATACATTCCTTTTAAATGTATGTCATTATTACTTGAAAATGCTTTGTCAAAAATGAACTAATGCCATCTGCTGTGTGTACCGTTTCTCAATAACTGACATTGCCTGAAGGCCTGATGAGTATGTGCCATTATATTCCATTTCAAAATATTTTACAGTTAAATAACAATGATTATAACAGACATCATAGAACATTTCATTATTTAACAGCAGAACATGTTTAAATAAGGCGAGTATCACACATGGCCATGTATTACAGCTATATTTCAGATCTTCACTGTTTTTTTGAAGGAATCATTCCTAATGTCACTGCCAAGCCATTGTTTTTGCTTTAAAATGCACAAAAAGGCTTTTCTTTGTTGCTAGCAGGTGGGTACATGCAAGATTTAAATTGGCACCAATTCAGACCATAGAAACGCTGGTCAATACCCAAGACTGCATTTAGTGATGACTGCCCATGTCTAGGAGGGCTGTGCCCCATCCACTCATCTAGGTTCCTCTTGAACAGTGTGATACAAGCGCTCTGCTTCACATGAATTGGTAGCCTGTTCCAAAGATGTGGCAGTTGCTTGGAGATATATCTGTCCCTCCAGCATGTCCTATTTAAGTTGCAGGCCATATTTAGGTCCCTGGAACAGGTAGCTCTAGTCCCGTTTGATTTATGGATATGTAGCAAGTTCATTAGGTTGGGTCTTTGATTGCTCTGCAGGACAGGCATAAGTCTCTCCTAAGAAGTCTACACAATATGGAGAATAGTGACAGGGATTTTAGTCAGTCTGTGTAAGGCACATACTAGAGCCCCTCGATCTTCTTTGTTAGAAACCTTTGAGGTCTCTCTAACTGCTGTAGGAGCTTAGTACAGTACATGCCAAATGGGGCGTTATACTCAATTATGGGCTGGATAAGTGCTGAGTGTAGCAGGGTTATAACTTATTTTGCTCTCGAGGCAATGCCTTTACTAATCAACTGTGCTATGTAGAAAGCTTTCTTTACTACAGTAGACACATGGTGGTTGAAGTTAAGATTGCAGTCAACTTGGAATCCCAGGTTCCTTATCACCTCATTGGTACTTAGGGTATTGTTGTTGATTTGATGGTGTGAGGGAACATTGTTTGTGCCAAAGAGAATGATGATGCATTTCTTTGCATTTACTTTGAGACCATGACTAATACACTAGTCGTTGGTCTGTGTGAGACCCTCCAGGAGTATACCGACATCATTTGGGGCTTCAATGATTGCACCTAATTTGCAGTCATCTGCAAATTTGGTCAGTTGCAGCCCCTTATTTTTTGAGCTGAACTTCTAAGAAGTACATACCAAACAGTAGGGGGCCCAGCACTGACCCCTGTGGCATCCCACTGGTAACAGGTCTGTTGGATGATGTGGAGCCAGCCACTTTGATAGTGTGTGTCTGGTCTATGAGGCAATTGGAAACACATCTTACAACAAAGGGGCTTACATTCAGGTTGCTAAGTTTATTGGTAATGCCTGAATGTGGGATTGTGTTGAAAGTCTTTGCCAGGTCAAGGTATGAATGCAAGCCAGATTATAATTTTTGGAGCATGAGTCCATATGATCTTGAGTAGGCATACCTAATTTTTATATCAAGCATACATGTCTGCTTCCATAGTTCTTGAGGATTGCATTAGACAATGAGTACATCAGCTTAGTTGTGTGTGTGCATGTGTGTTCAATTCCCCTAGCAGCAAAAATTAGCTTTTATTACAAGATAGCACCTATAAATCATTTACTATGATATTAAGTGACATTAAAAATTCAGTTTTTGTAACTGGATTTATTAACTTGGAAAGCATATATCCAACATGCCATAGTCAAATAACTGTTTCCATTTTATTTATAATAGCACTGAGATAGATTTATTAGATTTATTTTATAACACATTAATGCCTTCATGTCATATCCACATATGGCAAAGGTGAATATAGTTATGTGTTATACCTATTTGTGTATTGAAATTAAAACTTTGACATGGCATTGATCTTATTATCTCTGTTTTGTCTTCCCCAACCCTATGTGTAATTTTTTTGTGGTTTCATTGCTGATGCAACCCAAAGAACCATTAGCACAGGGTGCTAGATCAACCAGGGTTCAGCTCTCTGCAAATGGCTGTGGGTCACCACCACTGACAACACAGACACTCAGCACATCTTGGTCACAAACTACCAGCATTGCCTGCACAACTCCTGCTCACTCTACGTGCTCCACCTGTATCAGGTAGCTCTGCCCCAGCTGCTGGTGCAGTGGTACCCTTCAAGAGTACTGGAAGTAATGATTTTGATACCTGTCAGGAGCTGACAGGGCTGGTGGAGGACATCATGGAGAGGGGCCTCAGTGACCGAATTGGCAGAGTTGAAAGGGTCCTGCATTTGATTGCAAAATCGATGCCACATCCAACACTGACCCAGGGAACTGAGACAGAAGATAGTGATGACATTTCTGAGGGTGAGGACTAGATTCTCACTGTACACAAGATGGATGCCAGTTCACCTACATTGTCTCCTACGGATCCCCAATCATGATGTCCCCCAACCTTTTATGTCCATCACGATCCCTGTCTGTCTTGTATGTCCTGTAAATCTGCAGCTGCTACCTAACCTACCCTACCTACCTGACCCTCTTATTCCTAAGCAACTTCTCCAACTATCTTCTCTCTACAAAAAAAGGAAATAATGGGGCCCTGTCCTGCACAAAATATACATCCCATACATAGCTCTCTAGTCACCTGTTTTTTTGATGCACTTCATTTGGTCCAATTGGCAATACAGCATTATTCTGTTGTAGTCACCCAGCCCTGTTGTGGTAACTCCAAATTCATCAAATTCTATTTACAACTGCACATTTATGTTTTAAAGAAGTGATTAGCTATGGTACTCTCCCACCACCATCCTGCACATTCATATATTCATTATCCTGTGTCCTACCCTCTGCTTGCCTCCCATTTTCGCAACTATTCTACCAACCCCTTTTTCACACATCTGATCAAAAAATAGAATCACATACAACACATGTGGCCAGAAATAGCCATTTAAAAAGCCTTTACTTGTTGCCCTTAGGAGCTGTGGCAGCTTGACATTGCATACCAACGCTGAGTGATAGTAAATGGTGTTTCACATCCTATGGCAAAAACTGATGAGTTTTTTCAATCACCCACTCTAGTCTGGCTATCTTCACACAAATGTGCTTAACCTCACTGCACTATTGAAATACAGACTGATAGCACTATTTTGTGACATTTATTAGGCTGCTGTTTGCAGCGTACATTTTATGGGATGTTACAGTTGTCATTACTGTGATGGAGGCTGATGCCTATATACTCCCTTTAACATTGTAACAGTGTGAACAGAGAGTTCCTATGTGGTGCACTGAGATGTTTCACATGTCTGGAGACTACTTTTCTGGAGACTACTTCATGCATGGTGTCAAGAGTTCAAATTCAGAACTTTGTCAAAATATTATTTAATGTTTTTAAGATTATTATTATTAACTGCAGTGATGGTGCTGCGGTAGCGTTGTCACCTCACAGTTAGACGTTGCCCGTTCGATTCTCAGTTAGAGTGTCTTCTGTGTGGCGACATGCGTGAGTGAGCGTTCCTTCGTTGAAGGTTGTGCTTTAGGCCCGGCAAGCCAGCGTGTAAAAGTCTACTGCCAATCATTAGCGGACTGGAGTTCCGCTGTGGCGACCCCTAACCGGGAAAAGCCGAAAGACACAACAACATTATTATTATTATTATTATTATTATTATTATTATTATGTGTGTAACTGTTGCCTGCATATGTTATTAATCCTCCATTATCTGGCGGATGCCTTAGTCATATTTTTACTCCCCTACCCCTGTTGGCGCCATATTGCAAACACTTTATTCTATAGAACATGACAGATTATTTATGAGGAAAAACCTAAGAGTAACATACCTTATGGGTTTTACAATTGTTTTTACTGTGAAGAAGCCTAGTGTGTACATTATCCCTTGCTTCAGTTTGTTGTCACTGTTGCATCAGTTGTGTGATTGTAACTTTGTGAAGTAGGAGTTGTTCCTATGTGGTATGCTTATGTAATGTCCAGATCTAGAGGCTGATTTTTGCAAAGTGTTATTGACTGTTTCTTATATGACTATTTTGTGTATACCTTTTGGCTGCATATGTTATTAAACCCACCATTATTCTGCTTCTGTCATAGTCTGATTGCTCCCTATTGGGAACACGTTATTGTACAGATGGCGACAGAATAATGATGAAGACAAACCTAAAAGTGACACACAACAAAGATGTCAGAAATGGGCCATAACCTGAAATGTTTTCTGTCTGTCTCTCTCCTCACCTTTCTTTCTCTCTCTCTGTCTGTGTCTCTCTCCCTCACACATCTGTGTTATCAGTCTGTGTCCTCAGAATTTGCATAATGCATGGCAATGAGCAACAATGCTAACTGGTGGTAAAATGCAGTTCACTTGTTATAGCAAAAACTGGTGAGTTTTTGCCTTAGACCACACTGTGACAATTATTTCTGTGCAGATACGCTGAAGTCCGCTGCACTATAGCAAAACAGACTGAAAGTAGTAAAGTGTGATAGAATTCTTCTTACATATCTATTAGACAGCAGGATGTCATGTATACCTGTAAGGATATTATAATTTATATAACTGTGATGATGACTGATGCCTACATATGCCCTTTCTTCAACCCATCAGTGTCCTTTAAAATGTGTGATTTTAACTTATTAGTTATGAAGTCCTATGTGGGGAGCTGAGGTTATCCTCTGATCTGCACACTTTCATTTTATAGTGTGAAAAGTTCAAATCTAGAAGAATATCATATAATCATGTAATATTTTTCCATAGTAATACAATTGTGTAACTGTGTGCTACATATGTTATTAATCCACCACTATCCTCCTTATGTTCTCATCATGTTTCCAGTCTCCCACCCCTTCTTGATCCATATTGGAAACACTTTATTGTACAGAGTAATGCAGCTAAAGTATTCAGATTTCTAAAGGATGCCCATGTTTCTGCATCTTAATTGTTGGTGTGTTCATCACAAAATTTGTGAATTTCTGACAGGTCATTGAGGATTGAAATCATTAGTTTATGCTGTACATTTGATTTTCAGACTTTAAATCAGTCAGAAAATGCATGTTAACAAAAAAAAAAAAAACATTGTAAGTTTATAAGAGGATTATTTATAAATTGACCTTAAATTTTGGCTTTTGTCCCCCAATATTTTTTGCTTTTGTATGTACTGAGCCTGACAGAAGTATTTTGATGACAAACCTTATAGTAGCATGCCACAAGGAAGTGCAGAAATGTCCCATAAACAAATCTCTCTGTACATCTCTATCCCTTCCCTGTTTCCAAATCTCTCCTTCTTCCCACCCCTTCCATCTCATCAGTGTTTCTTCTCAGTATTTGCATGATGTCTGGGGCTAAGCAGCACCTGTAATTTATGGGAAATGGCAGTACACAGCTTATGGTAAAGTATTCTGGGTTTTTGCCTTCGGACACTTTAGTTTACAGCTCTGCCCATGACTGAGCTTAACCTCACTGTTCAATGGAAAGACAGTCTGATAGCACTTTAAGGAGACAGTTATTATCATCTCTTGAACAGGCTACAGAATTTAATGTACACCATATAGGATGTTGTAATTGTACGTAACGTTATGAGGTATGCTGCCCACTGACTTCCTTGTTTCACAGTGTTTCCATACACTGGGGTTTTCACCCACATTAACATGCTAGGTCACTCATGTGTTTCATAATCATTCATAAGATGCTCATATCTTCCAAAAAATAAGCATAAGACATTAGTTACAATCAAGGCTCTATGTGCATTCAGGCACAGTGCAATAGGCACATGTGGATAATATTGTTGATATACACACATAAGGTGATAGGATTAATGTGGTTTCATTTCCATGCATGTTCTGAGGTACATTAATTATGAAACATATATGTCTGTTATACCTGTGTTGACTGCATTAACCTGTCATGTCATGCAGACACATACAACTGCATAACAAGAATTAAAACATGTCTCAAAAAATGCAGTCACCACATATGAAGACTGGAGCTATACACCTGCATCATCTATGTAATGAGTAATATACTGCAAGTATCATGATAAATGTGTAAATCATGACACATAAAATATTAACATAAGACTTATCTAGTCTGAACTTGATCAGAATCAGACTTGTTTTATGTCTATACTCATTATTTTAATGAAGGTTGGCACAGAGCACCACAAACTGATGATAATTCCTTTTCTCCGTTCAACACCCCAAGATACAATTGCACATGAGCTAGTACTTTCCCATCAATAGTTCAAATGAGCTTTTCAGCGGCACGTCAGGGAGTGATTCAGACAAAAATAATTTCAGTGACATGTATTACTTCGGTATGTTGTAATGAATTATTGTGTTATTTGCTGATGACATATTACTAACATTAACCAAAAATGCAGAACAAAAATAGATTTGAAGAAGGAAGTGTCATGGTCCAATTGGTGTAACAACAGGTTTAATGTACCACAGTAAAACACAGGTTGAGCGCTTTCTTCTACTAACCGTAGATTTCATCAGAACACTCATCATAATTTTCAATTCCTTATATATTTTATACTTTCCCGCCCTTGACAATCAATTATTCATTTAATCAATTAACATTGAAGTTCTAAAAAATACTTTGTATAAATAAATATTTTATAAAATTCATTATGCTACATAATAAATATATTACTAAAACATAATTAATACATAAACTTCCTGTTCAGATGAATAGTTCATTTGATTACATTCTTTCTTGTCAATATGTGTATTCAATAATAATTATAAAGGCTCCTGTATTTCCAATGATCCCATTAGTCTCACTGTGTGTACTTATTCATAATTATTCACCTTTCCATCTTTCCTAATATGATTACTAATGTATAAATTCCATAGTGAATACTGTGAAATATATTAAACTCTAATAAGAGGTTTAGTTGGTATATGTTCATTAATTCCTGGGGCGCTGGCCGCATTTAATCTATCTGCCATTTGATTTCCTTCTCTCCCAGTATAGCCTTAATATTACCACCTCTAGGGTCATTCCTGATAATTTCCAGTATGGCAAACCTGAAGGAATCACATACAGTACTTTCTTCTAAATGCCTATATAGTGCATTATTCCTGTCTTTCTTTTTTATACAATAAAGGTGGTCATAAATCCGATTTCTCAACCTTCTATCCGTTTTCCCCACATAATAACTGGGACATGATGTACACTTCCCTAAATAGATGACATGCTGTGTCTGATAGTTCTCCCTTTTGAAATATATTCTACTCTTGATATTATTCTCTAGGCACAACAGTGTGTCTTCCATGATATAATGACATTGATTACAATGTCCACATCTTGTAGTTCCCTCAAAATTCATTTTGGCTATATCTCTCTTGTTAGATGTCTTGAATTCTATCATCTTTTTAATGTTCGTCCCTGTTTTGTATACAAAAGAAGGTTTTTCTCCTATTTTACCATACATAGTGTCATCACTTGTTAATATATTCCAATTTTGTTCAATAATGTTTCTAATTTCACCTACATATGGGCTAAATTCTAAAATATAGGCCCTTTGATATCCAGTATTGTCAATGTGCTTGTCTGTAATGTTCTGGATGTTTGTAACATTACCTAAAAGTGGGAAGTATTTCTTCCCCCATTCGCTAATTACATATTCAGTGATGTCTTTGATAAGGTTCTCGGGATATCCTCTTTCTCTAAATAGTTCACCTATGAATCTAATTTCTTTAATCATGTCCTCTTTAAGGGTAGTCATTCTAGCCGCCCTGATACATTGCCCTTTTAAAATACTTTTTTTCTGGGTATAAGGATGGTTACTGGTATATTCCAGATATGAATTACAAAAAGTTTCTTTCCTATGGATTTTAGATTGAAAAGTATTTCCATCATTAAATATAAATGTATCCAAATAGTTTATTCCCATCCTACTAAGACTGTATGTAAATTTTAAGTAAGGGCTACTGTGATTGATATAATCTATGAATTGGGTTACAGATTCTTCAGTTCCTTTCCACAACAAGAACATATCGTCCAAAAATCTCACATAACATACTATATATTCCTTCCAAGGGGTATCTAGGATGAATTCTTCTTCCCAGTCTAGTAATACTAGATTAGCATTAATGGGGGCACATGCCGTTCCCATAGCTACACCAAGGGATTGTTTGTAATATTCCCCTTCAAAGTATATATAGTTGTTATCTAATACTATATTGATAAATTCAGTGATAAGTTCTATTCTGTCCCACTCGAGTAGTGAATATTTATTTATGCTATTGGTAAATCTCATAATAGCATCAGTTTTAGGAATACAGGAGAATAAATCCATGTCAATAGTTACAAATATCAAATTACTGTCCCATAATTCTGCTTTGAATCTTCCCAAAAAGTCCCAAGAATCTTTTATTAAATGTGGGACTTTGGTGTAAATATGCTTCAACCATTGGTCAATAACTTTTCCGAATGGAAAAGTTTTACTCCTACTTCCAGAGATGATAGATCTAAAAGGGGGATTATGTATACTCGTGTGTATTTTCGGTATGCCTACAATGATGGTTGCTAATACTGGATTATACACTTTCAAAGATCTGTATAGATCTGTATCTAAACGTTCATCTAATAGGAATTCCTCTAGATACAAATCTATCCTTCTATGTGCTATGTTGATTTGATTTAAAGATGAAATCTCATATTGTTCAGATTTGTTGAGTATATCAAATATTTTCTGGGTATAATCATCCAAGTCATACCATACTATTCCCCCTCCCTTGTCCGGTGTCATTATCCGGATGCTGTTAGTATCACACAGTTGACAAAGAGCCCTGTCTTCATCTCTGCTCCAGTTGGTATTGACCTTAACTTTTTGTGTCTTGTTGTACAATTCATATATTTTCTTAGTTACTATCTTATCAAATGGAGTTAATGTATTGTGTATCGGGGGGGGGGGGGTAAAATTGCTTTTTTTCTTAAAACTATTATTACCTGGTCCCCTGTTGGCTGGATTATGAAAAAATACACCCAGGTTTAATTTCCTCATATATAATTTAAATTCAACTAGTGTGTCAACCAAGTTGAATTTTCTCCTGGGTGTATATTTCATTCCTTTTGAAAACAACTTGAAATGTTCAATACGAACAGGATGTTGTGTATAAATGTATATTTTAAAATCTCCTAGACTGTGAATGACACCATCAATTGTAATGTGTTCCTGTTCACAGCCTGGTTGAGATATTACATGTGCTATCTGTTTCTCTGGGGATATCGTCTCCCCTGTCACCCTGTCTCCACTGTTGATTTCCCTGTTTGTAATCTCCACTCCAATTTTGTCTCTGTCCTAAAGAATCATCATAATGCTGTATTTCTCCCTCTTGTTCAGGTCCGTTTTGATCACGATTGTGACCCCTGACATTCATACCATAAGTAGTTCTTTTATTATTAATATTACTCCATTTATAAGCTGTATTATTCTGATATAGCCTCATGTCTCTTAAAAATGTCTTACATTTTCTATCAAACATTTTTTTTCAGCTGGATTCTGCATATACAAATTGCTTTTTGTGTAAGTTCTCCCATTGGGAGTATATCAAATCATTTGTAATGGATATGTTCACTTCTTCCACTTCCTTCAATAATATACTTAACTTGCTATCATTACATGATATGATGAATTCCATAAATTGTATACCAAAACTATCGAACATCTTGTTACAAATCTGCATATTGGATTCACTTAATTCTATACCCATGGGCTGCTTGAAAAAACGCAGGCACATGGGTATTATACTACTATCAATACATTTTTTCAAATATAAGTTGTCCATCTGCAGTGCTTTTATAACATTTAATTTCCTACCAAAACTGTAAATTAGTTTTTTTCAATGTTCCTTGTTTATCACTACTTTCCTCAGAACGCTTGTCACTGTTGTCACTTATTTTCTGAAAATCATATGGTAATTTTAAAAAATTATCAAGATTGTAATTGTTATTATTAAAGCATTGTCTGAAAACTTTGTTCGAGCGTTGTCACTGTTGTAATGATGTTGAACTTCAGTCTTACCCACATGGGCTAAATATGTCCTCATGGGTTGTTGGCGATTTGGTTTCGCCCCAGACAATAAATATACGTCCTCTGAAATGTCGCCAATACCTGTAGAATTAGTGAGATGCTTGTCTCTTGAATTTATGGCTTCATTCCTATAAGAGGCTCTGTTTTCATTCATTTCTCGTAACTCAGTACAACGCTGCCATTAGGTATTACCTCGCTGCTACCACTTCTGGTTTCAGAGCGTAATGATGCACTTCCATTGACTGCATTCAGATGTAATGTAGTGGGCGGTGTCATCAGTTCTATTAAACGGGTGATCTCTCCTTTCAAAATAGCCAGCTCGGAGTGAATGTTGTGCACCTCATATCTCCATACTGGTGAAAACATAGATGGAAGTTCGTCAATTGAGTCCATGGCACAACAACTCACTCCAAATAGTAGTTTCAAGGAATCCCAACAATAACCAAAAATGCAGAACAAAAATCGATTCCAAGAAGCAAGTGTCATGGTCCAATTGGTGTAAAAACAGGTTTAATGTACCACACTAAAAAAACAGGTTGAGCGCTTTCTTCTAATAACCGTAGATTTCATCAGAACACTCATCATAATTCATAATATGTGATTAGCGAATGGGAGAAGAAATATTTCCCACTTTTAGGTAATGTTACAAACATCCAGAACATTACAGACAAGCACATTGACAATACTGGATATCAAAGGGCCTATATTTTAGAATTTAGCCCATATGTAGGCGAAATTAGAAACATTATTGAACAACATTGAAATATATTAACAAGTGATGACACTATGTATGGTAAAATAGGAGAAAAACCTTCTTTTGTATACAAAACAGGGACGAACATTAAAAAGATGATAGAATTCAAGACATCTAACAAGAGAGATATAGCCAAAATGAATTTTGAGGGAACTACAAGATGTGGACATTGTAATCAATGTCATTATATCATGGAAGACACACAGTTGTACCTAGAGAATAATATCAAAAGTAGAATATATTTCAAAAGGGGGAACTGTCAGACACAGCATGTAATCTATTTAGGGAAGTGTACATCATGTCCCAGTTATTATGTGGGGAAAATGGATAGAAGGTTGAGAAATCGGATTTATGACCACCTTTATTGTATAAAAAAGAAAGACAGGAATAATGCACTATATAGGCATTTAGAAGAAAGTACTGTATGTGATTCCTTCATGTTTGCCATACTGGAAATTGTCAGGAATGACCCTAGAGGTGGTAATATTAAGGCTATACTGGGAGAGAAGGAAATCAAATGGCAGATAGATTAAATGCGGCCAGCGCCCCAGGAATTAATGAACATATACCAACTAAACCTCTTATTAGAGTTTAATATATTTCACAGTATTCACTATGGAATTTATACATTAGTAATCATATTAGGAAAGATGGAAAGGTGAATAATTATGAATAAGTACACACAGTGAGACTAATGGGATCATTGGAAATACAGGAGCCTTTATAATTATTATTGAATACACATATTGACAAGAAAGAATGTAATCAAATGAACTATTCATCCGAACAGGAAGTTTATGTATTAATTATGTTTTAGTAATATATTTATTATGTAAGCATAATGATTTTTATAAAATATTTATTTATACAAAGTATTTTTTAGAATTTCAATGTTAATTGATTAAATGAATAATTGATTGTCAAGGGCGGGAAAGTATAAAGTATGTAAGGAATTGAAAATTATGATGAGTGCTCTGATGAAATCTACGGTTAGTAGAGGAAAGTGCTCAAACTGTTTTTTAGTGTGGTACATTAAACCTGTTTTTACACCAACTGGACCATGACACTTGCTTCTTGGAATCTATTTTTGTTCTGCATTTTTGGTTATTGTTGGGATTCCTTGAAACTACTATTTGGAGTGAGATATTACTAACATTCTCTAATGTAAAAGAGACATTAGAAGAATTAGATATATTAATTGACAAATTTCACATGACTTCAGGTTTCCATTTCAATAAATCAAAATCAAAAGTTTTATGTTGAAATAAAAAAAAAAGAACTGCAGAATAAGGAGGCTCACATCATAGGGAAACAAGAATCTACCTTAAAATATCTAGGAATTGAGTTATGCAAGGATAATAATGAATTAGTCTCAAAAAACTACAATAATATCATCAATACAATTAAAATCTCTGTGGAAAAATGGAACAAAATAATATTAACATTTGAAGATAGACTACAGTTAATAAAAATGGTTTCACTACCCAAGATCCTATATATAGTCTTGGCAATACAACTGTTACCAGAAAGGAATATACTTAAAGTAATAAACTCATGCCTAATAAAATTTTTGTGGTTTCTCAAAAGAAATAAAATAGCTTTAATACATCATATCAGACCATGGAAACAGGGAGGATTAAACTTTCCTGATGGATCTAGGACTGTTGAATGAAAGTTCAACAGTCCGAATCCACTATCACTGAAAACACTTTAACGAAAGCGCTTTCACCGAAAAAGCGCTTTCGCTAAAGTATGTTTAAAAAAAAAACATTAAATCTACTTTTATGCAGGGGGCAAGCCCCCCTGTGCCCACCCACTTTAATATTCTCACTCTGAGATTGCACTACAGTGGGGAAAAGGGAATGTTCCCTTATCCGCACCATAGTACGACCGGCACAACAAGCATACTTATGCGAAAATGCAGCTTTGGTGAAAAGCATTTTCATGTAAGTTTGCCCACCAATTTGTGATTCGGTAAAAAGTGCATTTGTGCAAGAGTCCTAGACCCTTCCTGATATAGAAACATATATAAAAGCATCAATATCTAAAACAATCTCAGATTGGATAAGTCAAAATTACTCTGCAAATTGGAAAGAATTACTAACTGTAATATCAATAAATGAATTTGATTTACAAAAAAAAATTTCAAATAGATAAAAACAATTTGCCATGGTGCATATTATGTATTAGTGTGTAATATAAGATAACTAAACCCACTAAAACTCGTATGATTACTTATTACATTGACTCATTTAGGAAAATTATTAATGGAAATATAGATTTAAAAATCTGGTTTTATCTTTTAACACCATTTCTAGTCACAAAGAACTTTCCACATAAAATATATAGAGAAATTATTAATTCCTGGGAACAGAAAGGATTTGTTTGTTGGCCCCAATGTATCAAAGAACTATAAGTTTTAGATATGCAAGTAATAAAAACAACATACAAAATTCTACAACAGGACTGGCTAACGTTACAAAGTATTCTGTTATATTCACAAGATTTAAGTAGAAAAAATAATAATTCTTCATTTAAAGAAATACCTAAATTTACAAAATACATATATGAAATCATATATAATGACTTTGACATGGGAAACAGTATTTCAAAATTTTACAAAATATTGATAAACTATAAAACAACACCAAAAACCTCATATTGGAAATATATAACAAAAGGACACACAATACAGTTAGCTGAAGATATTAAAACAAATATCTTATTATCAATAAAATATACATCCTTTACATAATACTGGAAAGTTTTTAATTGGAAATGCTTGCACAGAGCATTCTTAACCCCAGACAGAATCAGTAAAATTAGTTCTTCCATAAAAGGAAAATGTTGGAGATGTGAGCAAGGACACAATGCAGGCTGGAACCACATTTTCTTTGATTGTGTTAAAATTAAGCTGTTTTGGAATGGCATTAATAACGTTCTAGACGATTTATTTAATGAATCATTTTATTTAACTATAGCTCTTGAATTATTAACTGTGAACGAAGGTCCTCATTTGAATAGGTCAAACATGTATCTAGTATGGACAATACTTGCAATTTCAAGGATGTGTATAACAAGAAGATGGAATACAAACACAATACCAACTTTGGAAGAATTCTACAGCCTACTGAAGACCACAGCATTATTGGAAATTAAAATTAAAGAACTAAGAATTTATCCAAAGCCATTAATCAACAACCCTTGGGGAAAAATCTTATTGTTGATTGATACTATACAATAATTGATCAGACCCTCTGATAATGGATTGGACATACTTATAAAGTAACTGTATACATTAAGATCTATTATACTGTCAGGCTAATGTAAATAGTGTACGTAGTTATTTAAGATAGTATGTATAAATACTATGGAATTCATTCAATTGTATTTGAAAAATAAAAAACAAAATTGAGAAAGAAAAAATTAGCTGTTGCCACCATCTATATCCCTCCTGGAAACAATTCATCCACTTTAGAGAATATCTTATCTTGGTTTTCCCACAATATTCCCTATGAAACCCTCATCTTAGGCGATGCTAACCTAGATTGGTCTAAACTTAAAACTGACTCTTGACACCTCAGCATCAACCTGCATGGTTTCTATCAACTGATATCTTCGCCCATCCGCCTCCATAAAAACTCATCTTCCAGCTCCATAATTGACTGGATACTCACCAAATCCCCTCACCACTACCACAACCCCACTACCCTACCAGACCAACTTAGCGACCACTTCCCCACCTCGCTCCTTAGATACACCATCCAATCCCCCCAAATCCCACCTTTATATAGATTGCCGAAAAAACTCTAATTTTAATGTAGTCCAGTTCAACTCTATTCTATCCACCATTGACTGGTCCATCCTTAAACAAATCCCTCTCAGTGATGCAGTTGCTAGGTTCAGTAGCATCTTCCTGAATACCCTGAACACCCCGATCCCTCCAGGAAGGTTAGAATAAAACCCAATTATGCTCCCTGGCTCTCAAAAGAAACTAAACCCCTTATGCTAAAAAGAGATAGAGCTTGGAAAGCCTGGATCAAAACAAAGGAATTACCTCTGTTACATAATCATAGACACCTCAGAAATCTTACAAACAAACAAACCAATAATGACAAAAGTAATTTTATAACTC
>NC_056744.1:1211914856-1211932356 GCF_019279795.1 Protopterus annectens | reverse complement strand
TACTGCAGTATGCTTGTTTCATGGTCTAATAGTCCTCATGTTACTTCCTTCTGCCTTTGACAGAGGGAAAGTACAGTGTCTTAAGGAGGTTGCATGCTAGGTTGCCCATCTATCCATAACCCTTTATTCCCATTTTTTACAGATGGGGTTGGAGTGCCACTTCAACACCTAGCCCTGCTGTGGTAGTTCATCCGTGCCACATGCTCACAAGCACACACACTTCAATGATCAATTTAGAGTGCCCAGTCCACCTACTGCATGTCTTTGGAATGTGGAAGGAAACTGGAGCACCTGGAGGAAACCCACACAAACACAGAGAGGGCATGCAGACTCTACACAGAAGGCACCTCAGCAGAGAATCAAACTGGGGAACCATTTGCTGTGAGGTGACACTGCCTACTGCACCACTGTGCCACCTGCTAGGTTGTCCACCCATAGGAATTAGAATGGACTAGTTTCTGTGGCCTTGTCATCTACAGAACACTATTCACTGGCATTTGTTGCACTGTGTTCTGCTCACTGATACTTGTAGAACCCATCATCCAAACTCAGGCTGCCTGCATTGTTGCAGTAAAAGACTCTTGACACCGCATTACATGCATCTCCACTTTTCTGCTTCTGGATGTTAATATCTCACTGGGTGAAATAGATATGACTTTTGCCTATTGGGTGGAAAGCCTAATGGTTGTTGCTATTGTTATAGGCCAGTCAGCTTTACAATGCCATGAATATCATAAATGTTGTTGTTGTTGTTGTATCTTTCGGCTTTTCCCGGTTAGGGGTCGAGTGAGAATAAGGGTGCTGTATCAATGAGGTGATGACCTTTAAATGTGGCAGTAATGTTTATGATTATGGCTGAAACTGGCAAAGATGAAAGTAAGGTTGAAATCAAAAAAGAAATAAAATACCATTGCTTTCCACAAGAGAGATTCACTGCAGCTATGACTTATAGATTTAGTTGTGAAAACAGTTTTGTTGCTGCTTGTGTCAAATGTTTTGCCCAACCATATTCTCACATTTCTTTTTTAATGCATATTAAACCTCTTTTGTGGATCAGAGTTCTTCACAATACGATCATGCCTTAGAATCCAAATGATGACTTGGTGAATGGCATGAATCCATTTGTGCTGAGCTGCTTAATTTACATTCTGTGTATGTTTTTCTCACAAACATTTACAGTACATAACCAGTTGTCTGTATGACAGTGGGTCATTTCACAAAATAATTCTTCCATGTAACTTCTATAATCAAAAGACTTTAGTGGTTTTCTTAACCAGCTTTAACATTACGATAATTTATTTTATTTTTCCTTTGTTGACCTGCTTAGTCACAATAGGCTACTGGCTTCTTTTCAGGGAAGACCCAAGGTGGTATTTACACTGCTAGGGGTAATTTGTCCAGGGCATCAGTGAACTTCCTCTGCTTTTTTCAATAGGTGCTGTGGGATCCTTTACATCCACTTGAGCTACCACAAACTGAAGCAGATACAGCCTCATTTTTAATATCTCATCTAAAGGACAACACACCCAGGAGTGCAGCACCCCTTATGGTACAGTGCAGTGTTATCAACTGATCTACTTGGTATGGGAACAGAGCCCACAGACTTCTGCACCATTAGTAAATGTGCTACCTAATGCATCACTGACACAGCATAGTAAATGCACATCTTCCTGGCAGTTTCCTGTAGTAAAAAATAGCATGACGAAATTACTACACACAGCATTAGACAAAACATTTAATCTTCGTCTGATGTGTTGAGATACAAGATCTATATTTATTTTAGTAGGACTGATTGTATTATATTGTACTTTATAGTGACCTTTTTTATTTGTTAACTTCAATCTGTTGCTGCTTCTAACAGATGGCATCATCTTTCCATTGTTCTTATCAGTGCCTTCAGTTCACTGAAGCCATCTTAGACTCGTATCTCAGCAACATCCCTTTGCCTATGGAATGCAGGTAGGACGTCTCTTCTCTGATGGTGTGGCTTATATTTATTTATTTTACATTTGTTGACCGGGGAAGTCCAGCTGGGCAAAAAAGCCCCTTTTCAGAGGAGGCCCAGGGAATAAAGCTCCAGTATATGCAGTTGAAACAAAATCTTTTAAGTTATACAGTACCAACAATGTCAGGCTAAATACAATTAAAATAAATGTCAAAATAGATAAGATAGTAATTATACATACAGTAGAAAGGCTTCTTATACTAATTATATTCTGCGCTGATATAATTAAATAACTATACAGTAGGATAAATGTCACAATATAGAGCATTGAGCTATTTACAAAGGGTGGAGAGCAAAAAGCTGATTTAATTATGAGATATAAATGAAATGGGTGGTAAAAGAGTTAAGAAAGGCACAAGTAGAAAGTGGGGTGGGTGACGACAGAGTGATAGTTGGTAGAGGAGAACAGAGGTGTAGTAGAAGAGGAGGAAGAAGAAAGCAAGGATGTCATCCTGGAGATGTACAGGTACAGAGCAGGATGTTTAGAGGGTTCCTTAGATGTGTTTTGAATGCCAGTTTGGTTTTCAAGAAGCCTGAGAGCATGTGGGAGGCCATTCCAGAGTGTAGCTGCAGAGTTTGACCGTAGGGACACTTCTCATGCATTTTGGGCTTTAGTGATGGAGCGGAAAAGGTTGTCTTTAAAACAAAGAGCTTTGGTAGGGCGGTAGTGTTGAAGTATGTCTTTTAGTTCTGGACACATTATCAGGGTAATATGGTAGAGTATGAGCTAGTAGTAGCTGACTATGGGTGAAGTGATGTGGGAGTTCAGTGCAATTTATTTGTTTAAGGACAGAACAGTGATGAGCTTCAAAAGGACAATTTGCATCAAAGTGAGCTATTCTACTGAAGCATTGTTCCAGCTTTGTTTGTGTGGACATTTGTAGGTTAGAAAAGAGTGGAGAGGCATATAGTAAGATAGGTAGGAGGTAGGCTTTACCTGTGGCTTCCCTAGTTCTGTCTGCTAGGTAGGGTTTTGTTCTATACAAGAAACTGAGCTTTTTTTTTTTAATAACAGTTTGAAAGCATAGGTCAAATTTCAAGTCGTCATTAACTGTGAACCCTAGGAGCCTGGTGTTAGGAGCCTGTTCAAACTGGGTGTTATTTAATGAAGTGATTTTGACATGAGTTCTGCTTTGGGAGAATGTTTTGGGGTGAAAAGTAGTAATTTCAGTTTTGGGGGTTAAGTAGGAGTTGTGAGTTGTCTAACCAGAATTCTAGGGATATAAAGGATTCTTGAGTAATTTCCTGAGTTTTTTGTAGGTTAGAGGCTGTGCAGATGAGTGTGGAGTCATCTGCTTATTATACAAGAGTGGCATGCTTGGAAGCAGTGTGTAGATCATTTATAAATATGGTAAACAGGAGGGGTTCAAGTATGGAACCTTGTGGTAATCCTACAGTAATGGGTAGAAATGACGAGAATTCTTACTTCCATTTCACTGCTTGAAATCTATCTGTTAGGTAGCTGTTAAACCAGGAGAGGGAGGTGGAGGAGGAGCAGAGACCCAAGGAAGAGAGTTTTAGTAACAGTTTAATGTAAGAGGAGGTTTTGAAATGCTTTGGACATGTCTAGGAATAATGATGATACTAGGGATCTGGTATTTCTGTTTTCATCAGTGGTATCAGCAAAGTAAAGTAGGGCAATGGTAGTGCTATGGTTGGGATGAAAACCACATTGTGTGAGGCAGAGAAGATTGTTTATGGTTAGGTATTGCAGTAACCGGGAATGGATATGCTTTTCTAATATTTTAGATAACAGTGACAGGATGGCAAGTGGTCTGAAGTTGGAGGAGTCATTAGAGGAACCCCTTTAAGAAAAGGTAGTAAGTATGCCTTCTTCCAAATGACTGAGGCATGAGGCTCTAGAATAGATCTGTTTATTGGTATAGATATTGGATACGACAGAACTTCAGTTGTAATTTTTAAAAATTCAGAGGAAAGGCCGTCTACAACAAAGCTTGTAGTTTTTAGTTTTAGGAGATATTTTCTTATGGTGGAGATAGGGACAAGTTTGAGTGAAAACTGAGCTTCTTTGGGTTTTGTTGCCTTGGGGTTGGTTTGATGGTGGGGTTGTTTTTGATAAGTGCGGCTACAGCTTGGGGGAGTATTTGTTAAAGTTATTAATGATTGCTGATGATGTGGCTTCTGAGGAAGGAGTAGGTTGCTGACTTTGGCCTAGATTTAGTAGAGTTTGGACCAATGACAAGAACTTTTTGGGATTATTTTGGTGTGCCTGCTGTAAGTTAAAGTATCAAAGTTTTTGTCAAGCTTTATACTGTCTTTGGTTTTATTTCTTATCTGTCTGAAATGTAGAAGATTTTCCTGAGATTTGTCGGCATGTCATGCTTTCCAGGCCTTGTCTCTAAGCACCATTAGTTACTGTTTTTAGATAACTATGTTGCTGGATTAAGCTTAACTTTTTTTCTCTTGATAGGAATATTATTGTTCAGTATATTGGTAAACATTTTGTTAAATTTGAGGGTGGCTTCATCTAAGAATGATGAAAACTGTCTATTTTTGTGTGCGTGATGTTTTACTGCATTGCAGGCAGGGGACCACACAGAATTTATTGCAGGGGGGGGTGGAAACCGAGAAACCCCCCCTCAGCCCCCCAACACACAGCTCCCCCCAGCCATTCCAGTGTCCCATTACTTGGCTATTTCTCCCCAGTTGCCATAAACACTGTCCAAAACTCTCAGTGTGCATAAATTTAATGCTTTATATCTCCAATGATTACAGATATTTGGATTTAATTTACAACTTTTATTTCAAATTTTAAAGCACAACCACTGATAGACATTTGCTAAACAAAACAATAGTCTTACAATGAAAACAGACTTCGCATAAAAACTTCTCTAGCTTTGAAAGTCACATTCACTGAAACAGCATTGAAACCCAAATTCAAAGAAAATGCATCTGGCCATTTGCGGGTTAAGTTTACCTTTTGGCTGTTTTCAAATCATAGACCCCTTGCACACATTTTTAAGACCATGCAAAAGTTCTTTGATTCACTTTCCTGATTGTTTTAATTATAATATATACTAATTTAATTATATCCCTTGTATAATACAGCACCACATGTTAGAGTATGTTCTAAATGTATAGTTTTGAAAATTTTCCAGTAAGCAATAAAACAAAACATATGAACAAATAATGACAAACTACCCAGTTCAGAACAATTCAACTATAAAAGGCACTCAAACTTCTGTCATTACAATCCACCAATATCAGTCAATATGGACAATCTCTGCAGAAGTAAAAGTCATATGAATAATTCCACATTAAAGAGATCTGAAACTAATTAAGAGGTTGTTGCTAGGAAACAACTTTATATTTCAGTGTTTAATCTATAACTTCAGTGCTGATGCCCTTGAAGAATAAATTGTCTATGTTACATTAAAAAAATGTTAAGCTTGTATATTGCAATAGGGAATGGGTTGCAAGCTGAAAAACATGTTCATAGTTGCTAGTCATCTCATCCAATGGAAGACATACTCAGGACTGCAGCACCCCACCCCATTAAAATACAAATGTATATGTTGTGGGAGTAGAGCCTACAGCCCTCTACATAAAGATGGAAGCATGCTACATTCTGAACTACTAATTCTGCTTTAAAATTCTATACCACAATTGTGATAACATTTGCTAAACACAACAGTTGCACATTTTAAGCAGACTTAGCATGAGCAGCAGTAAACTGTTCTTCCCTTGAAGCTCACAATTCCTTGAAAATGCATTTGCTACCTCCCTCTTATACATACACACACACACACACACACACACACACACACACACACACACACACACACACACACACACACACACACACACGCCCACACACACACACACACACACACACACACACACACACACACACACACACACACACACACACACACACACACACACACACACACACACACACACACACACCCCTACCTTTATCTACCTACTTCTTACATACATGCATACACACCCTACCTACCTACTTCTTACATCCGCACACCCCTACCTATTTCGTACACACACTCACCAAACACTTGAACACACACATACGCACACAACTACCTCTCATTTGTACATTCATCTGCAGTCCATAAGTCTTCTAGAATTCAAATTCCATGCGGGAGCAGAAGATGAAGATGTAAACCATCAGTCGCACAGACGCATTAGCATCTGTGCAAATGGATGCAAAGGGTGTTCTTAAAGAAGAATGCCCTTAAAAAAAAAACAAAAAACAATGTATTCTTTTTTTTTATTTAAAAGAAAATTAATCTCCCGGCCAGCCGATTCCAGGGGGGTGCAAGTGCACCCGCCTGTGGGTGCCTTTGATTGCAAGCAAACTGAGCAGGTGGTCACTTAGGTTGTCAATTAAATTGCCGTACTTACAGATATTACTAGGTTTAGTTGAGATAATCCAAAATAGAGTAGAGGCCTTAGAGAAGGGCTTATAGGTGAGAATGTCATGTAAAGCAAGTTTATGCTTTAGCCTATGTGCTTGATGACATATTGCATCTTTTTGGTTCTCCTAGCCCTGTCAAATATATATAGAATCATTAGCTGCGGTGGTACAGCGGTAGCATTGTTATCTCACAGCAAGAGATTCTCCCGTTCGATTCTTGGCGTGGCTTGGCAGTGCCTTCTGTGTGGAGTCTGCATGTCTTTCCCGTGGTTGGGTAGCGTTCGAAAGACATGCGTGCATAAATAGGCGTGCCTTCGTTGAAGGTTGGGCATTGAGCTGACACCTCGGCATTTCGTAAAAATCTACTGCCAATCATTAGCGGACTGGAGTTCCGCTGTGGCGACCCCTTACCGGGAAAAAGCCGAAAGACAAACAACAACAACTGGATTATCAGTGTTCAGTGGCTTCATTGTCATCTCTGGCCAACTGATCCTCTTCTGTGCATAAATAATGTCTTTAAATCAGCCTTAACTTAATGGACTAATTATTCCAGACTTTAAGTGGGAGGCCCACTATTACCAGGCTATCAGACTCAGTCACTCATGACAGCTGCATCCTTAATGATGGGAGCTCACCCAGACTGCTTGATTGCTCAGGGAATTGGGAATTTCTACCCATACATCATCAAACCAACATATTTTTGATCTGACCAGTGGTCTGTGGGCTGCAGGCATTAGCCATAAACCTGAAGTTTGTTCTCTGCCTGATCAGGTTGGAAACATCTAGTGAGTATTTAGTAAGTATATAACCCTATTTTTTAGCTACTCTTCCCATCCCTAGCAGTAAACTTTGAGTTCTGACATGCCAACAGTAGTTGCCTATATGCTAAGGTTGGAAATAATTTTGGTGAACCCTGTTACACCAAAACACAGCCTAACTCTGAGCCTGCACAAGCTCTGTCTTTGGGGTTGACCTCAGTCTCTGATGTCTTTGCTGATTAGTAAACAGGAGCTCTTTCATACTTCTCAACAAATAAGTAAAATATAAGTACATAGTGAAGGACATAGCATAAGACCTAAGGCCATGAAGAAACCTGAACAGTATAAAACTCTACAGTTTTAACTCTATTGCAACTGTTTCAGTTGCATCTTGCATCCAGACTTGTTTGATGTTTTATTCCCAAGGTAACTGTCTAGCTGCTTTTTAAATGCAGTTGCATTTTAACATGTATGCCATGTGGTGTTAATTCTCTGAATTCCACATGTATATAGGAGTTTCACTGCAAAAGCATTGTTCTTAGGATCAATGACCTTTAACTAGATAAGATGCATATCAGTAGTACTGCTTGTTTGCAGAAATAGCATAATTTCATATTATATTCTTAAATTGACTTCCTTTTCCTGTATCATGCTCTATCTATTGGAAAAATATTCACCACATTTTTATTTCCTACGAATGATATCACTGAAGTCACATTCTTAAGATGCCATGGATCCTAGTTCTATTGTACCTCCTAGTGTTTGCATTGCAACCCAAACCACTCTCAAGAGAGCTAAACAGGTCATACCTCTATACCACTATCCCTACATATCTGGTTCCTCCAGTGCCAGTGCTGATAAAGAAATCCTGGTTGGCTCGGTGACTGACAGACCTCCATCTCTCTGTGTCACGGGGTAAGGCTGCAAAAATGACATAACTGAATATTTTGCACATTACTTCTAAAGTCTCTTCTAACACCATTTTCCCATTTCTTTGTATCAGCTGTTCCATAAATATACTATTCATGATGCACTTTAGGCCATTTATTTCACATTTCCTCCTAACAAACTTCAAAACTTTGTACTGTATTTACATCCAAAAATTGTTCTTGTGTTGGCAAGAATTTAAAACATTCATCCCTTAAACATTCTTTTTTCTTCTACTGTGGGTGGAGAGTGTTTCTCACATGTGGCTTCCTGCACATGAAGATCCATGTAATCTCCAACATTACTTTAGGAATGATTTTATTCTATAATGTCGCTTGTCTCTCTCTTTCACATAGATGACAAGCAGGCGGGGTATTTCGTTTAGATGCTTTTAATACGTAGAAACGGATTCATTTCAGAATCTCTAAAGCCCAAAATCTTGAATTTCAAAATCCTGAGACCAAAATCTCAAAAACTCAAAATGTTGAAAATTCAAAATACTGAATCTCATAATGTCAAAACAACAGGACACCAACACTTACTATATTCCAGCACAACTGCATACAGAAACATATTACACTCCAGCTATAAGCAGGGGAACAAGCCCCCCAGCACCCCCCACACCCTTGCTACTTAAATATATCAACTCCGAGATCGCACTACACAGAACAAAATGGCAACATACCATTACATGCTTCATGACTGCCTGTTGTAACCTTACTCATGTTCTCTTCTAGCTTGCTATACTACAGCATAACTCATCTTAGTGTAGTGAAGTTCATAGGTTCATAGGTAGGTACTAGGCTATCGGCCCTGGGGCCTATACAAGCCCAGCCAAAAAGGTACCCTGGCTTTTGCCACCCAAGAAAATTATTTTCCTGTGCCACTGTTGAGCAGAGCCACAGAGGTGATCCCCGGGGTGAATTTCCTATTTCCCATCCAATCATCAAGATTTTTCTTGAAGAGTGCTAATGAGGAGCTTTGTTTGTTCCAGAGTATGGGAAGTCTCTGGGACAGGAATCTATCCCTCCGGCATGTTATGTTTAGTGTGGTGACAAGGTTTAGGTCCCTAGAGTGTGTAGCTTGGAGGGATTGGGATTTCTTTAAGTGGAGCATGTCCAACAGCTCTGGGTTTGACAAAGCTTTGTATGTTAGGCAGAGATCACTTCTGAGTAGGCGATATGCGACGGAGTAAAGCTGGAGTTTTTTGAGATGGTCTGCATAGGGCATCTGTTTGAGGCTGGTAATCCTCTTTGTGAGGTATTTTTGTGGCCTTTCCAGTTGTTGTAGATGTCTTGTGAGGTACATACCAAAAGGGACGTTGTACTCTATAATGGGTCTAATGAGTGATGAGTAGAGGGGAACTTTTTTTCTGGATGAGAAACCTTTTGTGATGAGGTGTGCCACGTAGAAGGATTTCCTGACTACTGTGGCAATGTGATTATCAAAGGAGAGACTACTGTCCACCTGTGTCCCAAGGTCTCTTATCACACTTTTGGTCTTAAGTATACTACCGCCTATGTTGTAGTTCATGGGTACAGAGTTTTTACCAAAGGGGATGACAATGCACTTTTTGGCATTGAGCTTGAGGCCATGGCTTTGACACCAGGCCCTTTTGTAGGATGTCCACATCGTTAGGAGTTTCGATTATGGCTCCTAGTTTGCAGTCATCTGCGAACTTCATTAGCCAAAGACCTTCTGTGTTAGCCTGTACTTCAGAGAAGTAGATACCAAACAGGAGAGGACCCAGGACTGAACCCTGTGGTACTCCACTTGTCACTGGTCTGAAGTCAGATTTGGAGTCTGCTACTTTCACAGTGTGGGTTCTGCCAGTGAGCCAGTTTGCAACCCATTTTGTGACATAGGGATTTATACCTAGTTTAGTGAGTTTATCTATAATTCCAGAGTGGGGGATGGTGTTGAAAGCCTTGGCAAGATCTATATAGGCTGTGTGAACCACCTTACCCGTGTCTACAGCTTTGGTGACTGCTTCAAAGAAGTCTATCAGGTTTAGGAGACATGATCTGCCTTTTACAAACCCGAACTGGGTGGGGTCCAGAGTTTGGAGATTACCAGTGCAATCTTGGAGTTGATATATTTAAGTAGCAGGGCGTGTGGGGGAAGCAGACCCTCACATGGGGGGGGGGTGCAGGGGGGCTTGCCCCCCTGCTTATAGTTGGAGAAGTGTAATATGGTTTGTCTTTTATTTGTTTCTGTATGCAGTTGTGCTGGAATATAGTAAGTGGTGGTGTCCTGTGTTTTTTCCGACATTATGAGATTCAGTATTTTGAATTTTCAACATTTTGTGCTTTAGAGATTTTGGTCTCGGGATTTTGCAATTCAAGATTTTGGGCTTTAGAGATTCTGAAG
Organism: Protopterus annectens; assembly: GCF_019279795.1. Lineage (NCBI taxonomy): Eukaryota > Metazoa > Chordata > Ceratodontiformes > Protopteridae > Protopterus > Protopterus annectens. Next base: position 1,211,921,897 of record NC_056744.1, on the reverse strand, counting down.
TGAATCCATAGAAACACATCAGGATGGATAGCAGCATCATAAAATATAAATGAACTAGTTAACAGACAGACCTTACATACATGCTTACATCTCACTGGCTTACTAGAAAATGGTAGTCTAGCTTGCATGTGCTCAGTATTTATACACTTGTGCAATCCCTTGGATAGCTTCTTAAAGGTACATACACACACATTGATCTACATCCTCCGTCTTAAAAAGATTGCCCTTTGTAAAAATAATATCAAAGTTAGACATGCATTACTATATATATTAGAAACAAAACACAATGTTCATGTCCAAGTTTTTTTATATCTGATACATGGTTTAGAGATGCGACCATATCTCGTAACATAACAGTTGGGACTAGATTTAACAACAGGGTAGTCTGCAGTGCACAACTCATATCAGGAACTTCTGTATTCATCACAGGAACGGGAATGTCCTCTGGAACTGTAACACCTGACAACTCACTCTGAGATAAAGAGTCTTTCTCACAGGCTATGTGCTGTGGTACAGGCTTAGACACCAGTCAAAAATGTTCTCGATTCCACCTAAAAACTGCTCCTTGTGATTCCACAATGTATGATCTCAGCTCTGGGCAAATATTCTTCACAACACCAATCCCATCATAACCTCTGGATGTTTGCATCCTTATCACTTCTTCTCGTAATGGATTGAGTAGTTTGCTGGTTTTATCGTAGTTGGACTTCTGGGTTAGGTGCTTCTTCAACAGATTGGCTTTCACTGAGCTGTTGTTCTTGACACATGGAACCAACAATTGACTACTGATTGGCAATGTGGTTCTGGTTTGTCTCAACAGAACTCTCTGAACAGGTGAACCAAGATGTTTATCATGAGGAACATTCCTGAAATTCAAGAGATTCAAGAAAATTTCACTATTATCTCATTTTGACTTCTCTAGTAACTGTTTTGTACTTTGAACTTCAACTTCTGCCAAACCATTTGACTGCAGGTACTCAGGGATACTCATGGCATGAGTAAAGTCCCATTCTGCAGCAAATCCTTTCAACTGTTGGCTTGTAAACTGCATGCCATTGTCAGAAATAACTTTGTGTGGACTACCATGGACTGTGAAATGATGCTTCATCTTAGTAATAACAATACTGGATACTAGGTTGGGAAGTAGGTCAATCTTGAACCAACTGAAGTAAGAATCTAGAAACACCAAATAATGTTGACCATTCCACTCGAAAATATCCATGGCTACTGTTGACTAAGGTAGTTCCAGAATATGGTTTAGCTTCAATCTTCTGTTGATGTGGCTTTGTACTATTACACACTGAACAAGATAAAAGTGCTCTCTCAATGTCTTGTGACATAGAAGGCCAAAATACTAGTCCTCTCGCCCTTCTTTTGGTAGAGTTGGTACCTGGGTGACCATGATGCAAGATAGTAACATGCTCTTGTTGCAAGGACTTTGGAACCATTACTTTTGGACCATTGATAATAATACCTTTGTCAGACAAAATCTTATCTCTGTATGGAAAATAAGGTTGCACTTCTTGAGGTAAATCAATCCTTGATTGATAAAGTGGTTGAGCCTCTGTAAAACTGGATCTGTGGCTGTGTGAACTCTCAGCTCATCAAGTCATGTGGAAGAAAAATTTCTTACTTCCATGACTTCAAAATCAAGATTCTCATTCTCATGCCATTCTGTGGTGTTTCTGGGCAATCTGGATTATGTATCAGAAAGATAAAGAAGTTTGCCTTTCTTGTAGACAGGATTGAAATTATACTTTTGCAATCTCAGCATTATATGTTACAGTCAGGCTGGAGCTGAATGCATAGGCTTTCTCAAGATAGTGATTAAAGGTTGGTGGTCTGTTTCAATCTGAATAGGTCTACCATAAACATAACCATGGAGCTTCAAATATACAAACACAGTTGCCAAAAGCCCTTTCTCAATCTGGGCATACTGCATTTCAGTTTTGGTAAGAGTTCCCGATGCAAAGGCAACAGGTTGATCCTCTTGTAGAATGACTGCACCAAGACCAAATTTAGAAGCATCACAGGAAAGTGTAACTGGTTTGTGAACATCATAGCATCTGAGAGTTGGTGGACTAGCAATTCTGTGTTTCAGGACTTCAAATGCTCTTTGGTGTTGTTCTAACCAAGACCAGGATATATCTTTACAAGTCAGCTCTCTGAGTGGTGCTGATATTTGGCTCAAATGTGGAATGAACTTGCCTAGATAGTTGACCATTGCATGAAAATGTTGCAGGTCCTGAACATTGTCTGGAGCTGGCATCTTGAGAATGTCTGTTTGCTTTGAAGGGTCTAGTCGTAGGCCTTTATTGGTAAATAAATGATTAACATAAGTAACTTCTTGTAGCCCGAATTTGTATTTCTGTGAATTGAGCTTAAGATTCACTTGAAATGCCCTTTCTAGAACTTTTCTGAGGTTTCTGTCATGTTCTGCTTTATCATGACCTCCTACTAGTATGTCATCTACTATAATAGCACAAGGATACCCAGAAAAAATTTTCTCCATTGCACGCTGAAAGACATCACTTGCAGAATTTATCCCAAATGGCATTCTCAATAATCTGTACCTGCCAAATGGAGTACTGAAAATAGTGAGCAATGATGATTTCTTGAATTTGCCAAAATGAACTCTTTGGATCTAAGACAGAAAAAAAAACAGTGGAATTTGGCATCAAAGCTGCAACTTCTTTGACTGTGTGCATTGGATGATGAGGTCTTTTTAACACTTTGTTCAAATCTCATGGGTCAAAACATATTCTGATGTCATCTGAACTTTTCTTATGAGCTACCACCATGGAAGATACTTATTCTGTTGGAGTTTCGACTGGGCAAACCATACATTGTCGCACCATTGTATTTAGCTCAGCTTTGAGTATGTCCTGCATGGCTATTGAAACTTTACATGCTGGCCTGACAACTGGTCTGACCTCTGGGCCTATCTTCATGGAGTACACAGCTGAAAGCTTGCCTAGTTTGTCTTCAAAAAGATCAGCATAGGTAGAAAAAAATGTACTGGGCGAAATTGGAGTAATGGTCTTTTAAGCTTACATGGTGGACTTACTTATTAAATGAAAGCAGTCTCATTTTCAAACTTTCTCTGAGTCCTAATAATGACTAGATGTGCCTCTTGACCACATAAAATAATAAGTTGTGGCTTCTTACGGCAGAGTAACATGAAAGGACTACTGAGCCTTCGGTTTGAATTTCTTCACCTCCATAATCTTCATAAGCTCCATAAGCTTCGCACACCTTGTCAAATCAAGCCTTTCACCATGACACACTCTCGTAAATGTTTTTGCTGACATAACAATGCACTTGGAACCTGGGTCAACTTTGAGCTCTATGGATTTGCCATTTATCCGAACAGTACAAAATACTTCACTCTTTGCCCTTAAATCTACTGCATTGACTGTTTCATGAAGCACTGGCATACCATCAACATAAAGAGCAGGGTTGCAGCTTTCTAATTGAGCAACTTGTTTCTTAAAATGTTCCCTTTTAATAAAAGAATGTGGGCCTTTTGATTTTAAAAACCTTTTGAAATGATTCCATTTATTGCATTTGTGGCACTGTTGACCAAAATCTAAACATTTTTCCCTTTTAGATTCATGACTTCCACCACAGTTATGACAGTTGGCAATGAAACTAGGTTGGGCCCCATGCTTTGAGTTTGCTGACTCACACTTATGTTTCACTGAGACTGTGCGAATTCTGGAATTTGCTGGAAAGCTCTGTGGTTTACCAGTGAGTGCTGCAGGGACTACAGTTACTGTCATGTGCTTGGGCCTGTTTCTTTTAATAACATGCTGCATATTATCAACATGAGCTTTATCACTATGCCTTCTAGAGCTGTTCTCATTTGTAACCATATTTGTGTGCTTTTCTGTAAGCTCGTATATCTGACAAATCTCAATGGCCTTATTCAAAGTTAAATCACTGTCATGAAGCAAAACCTTTTTCACAGCATCATCTTTTATACTACACACTAGTCTGTCCTTTATCAACTCTTCCCTTAAATCACCAAATCTGCATGTTTTAGGTTTTTTTTCAGGTCAGTTATATATGCTGCAAAAGTTGTACCAGGCTTTTGATCCCTTGTGTTAAATAAGTGCCATTCCATTGTAACATTTGTCTGGGGGTTACACATTTCTCTAAATTTATGTTTTAAGCACTCAGGGTCCTCCCTTGGCTCAACCTGTACAACAATATGATAGTTTTCCCCTCTCTGGTATAGACAGCAGTTGCATACACAAATGAATGTTCCCTTTCTATGGCTTCTGACCCAGATAAATTAAGCAGAATAAATGCCTTTGTATGGTCGTCTTTATCAGAGAATGCAGCCTGTATGAAAATGTACTCTTGCTCAAACACTCTCCAGTTTTCAGCAATATTACTGTCAAACACAAGTGCACTGGGTTTTCAAAATCTGTCACCCATGCCCACAAAGTATGTACAAACACACTGAAAATATGGCCCTTGTATTTATATACGAACAAACTGATCCGTGAGCTTGTAATAAGGTTCAAATGCACAATAAACTCTTCACAAAATGTTGCAATTAGTGAAATAAACTCTGTAATGGCTGTATTCTGTGAAATATGCCCTGTAATGGCTGTACTTTTGTGAAATAGCTTTACTGTAACATTGCACAAACATGCAAACACTTTATACACTTCCGATAACTCAGATATCTTTGCTGAATACGAAAAATACATGCTTTGTGAAAATGCAGCCATTTCCCTTTATTTTATTCATTTTATGCAATTTGGACTTTATTTCAAACACTTTCCATAGTAATTTGAATATTTTTTATCAATATTGTACATAGTTTATGAGAATGTCATTTAGAATATTCTGTATGCCTCATTTCATATTTTTATGAAAAAGAATAGTGCTGAGCAAGTTTTAATATCTGAAATTCATTTCTGACCCGTTTTACAAAGTTTGCACATTTTAGGGATGATTCACTGCTGTATATTCCTTGAGTTCCAAGCAAGTGCCTTAAGTCATTTTAGTCATGCTGCCTCTAACTTTATGCCCTTTAGACATGGCGTTTCTGATACCATGTCGCTCGTCTTTCTCTCACATACATGACAAGCAGGTGGGGTATTTCATTTAGATGCTTTAATATAGAGAAACATATCAGGATGGATAGCAGCATCATAAAATACAAATTAACTGGTTAACAGACCTTACATACATACATACATGGTTACATCTCAACAGAACGGCTTACTACAAAATGGCAGTCTAGCTTGCACTTGTTCAGTATTTATACACTTGTGCAAGTCCTTGGATAGCTTCTTAAAGGTATATACACACGCAGTGATGTACATATAGCATAAATGCATCTCCTCTGGCTTTTTATCAATTGTATATAACCTGTTTCCTCCTGCTCTCTTTCTGTTATATATATATAGTTCTATCCTTCATCTAGAAATCTTTTAGATTGTACCTCAGTAAGACGCTGTCCGGTTCGATTCTCAGCTAGAGCGTCTTCTGCGTGGAGACATGCGTGAATGGGCGTACCTTCGTTGAAGGTTGTGCGTCAGGGCTGGTAACTCGGCACGTAAAAATCAACTACCAATCATTAGCGGACCGGATTTCCGCTGTGGTGAACCCTAACCGGGAAAAGCTGAAAGACACAACAACAACAACAACCTTCCATTTCCTAGGAGCTTTTGCAATGCTGCTTAAAGACATATCCTCCTATCAGACCATTTTACTAATCTCCCTCTCTCCTCTTAACCTACTATTAATCACACACACCCATCTAGCCTCTCCAAATATCTACTTATACTTGCTAAAAATATATGTATAATAAAATCTAAGCTGTAGTATCTATAATGGCTATTTTTTCTATTCCTGCAATTTTTATTTGTTTATTTATGTTGTTTACAACACACACTGTTTGAATAAGTAATAGGTCTGCATGATTTAAGTCGCAAGTTATAATATGTCTTTCAACCAATAAGGTACATGAGTTTAAGAAGAGAATATAAGATCAAAAGACTGCATATATATACAGGGTTGTAACCATACTGAGAGTAGAGTGAATTTGAATCCGATAAATGTCTTAAGTAGATATAACTTTTTTAAATTAAGAAACATCTTTATTGAATTATCATTTATGACATAGGCAATTATGCATTTATATAAATGAAAACAAACCATATTGACATAATCTTATTTGCAAACATTATACATCATGTATAATCTATCCAGTCACTGTCAAACATTACATAGCTCATTCAGATCCTGCCTTCCTTAAAACCTAATTCCTCCTCTGCATGTATTGTTCCCATAATTTCCATTTTTCTAAGTAATTTGCTCCTACCCTTTTCTAAAGATCCCATTTGCAGTTGTTTTATCACTGTTACTATAACAAAATCACCAAAAATACAGCAGCTAGAGTGTCAGTCAACAGCGTAGAAAAATATAAACGTAGTAAGTCAATCACCATAAAACGCTGTCGCTGTGGGCAATCAGGAAGTTCACACAAAGTAAAAAACACACCTCCGTGTATAGAAAGTACTGTCAATGCGCAAGAAAGAAACAGCAGAGGCACAGCGCCACAACGCACTGTCCCGTTTCAAAGTTGCATTAAGGCAAAAGCATAAACACTTCCCACAGTTCAAATACCTACAAAGGTATTCCGTAAGCTCACCAAGACAGTTCAGTGTTGAAAAAGTACTGAGCTTTAAGTCAATCCTAGGGAACTAAAACGCCAAAGTAAATCCAATATACTGCTCCAACACAGGAAATTGCAGTCGGTGATTCCAAGAGTAAAAAATCAGCCACCATAGTTAGACTCAGCAAGGCCTTACTATGTCTAAGCAATTCTGATTCTGTATCATAGCTCAAAAAATCATATCCTTAGTTATAGCAATTTGCTCACCCAGTATTTTTGATAGAGTAGTCTGTAGGGCATTTTTAATGTCTGCCAACTCATTACTCTCCAAAAATATGTTCTCAATTGCCTCTTTCTTCCCCATCACACCCCCAACATGTGCTATCTACCTGAGGGAAAATTCT
>NC_056744.1:1211732356-1211909856 GCF_019279795.1 Protopterus annectens | reverse complement strand
GTTACAGCTTATAATTCCTGTTTAACAGGGATAGTAAATGCAAGCAAGGAAAGTGTGCCATATTGTTAATGCAGCAGATGAGAGCTTAGGAAACTGAAAAACTTTGTTCCAAGTCACTATGCCACCATACCTCTCAACTGTGCAGATTTTCACAGACCGTCCAGATTTTTGCCTTATATTTTTGGTCTGTTTTACATAATATTGTGGTTTTCTGGCAAAATAGTAGCAAATTAGTGAAGACTGAAGTTAGAAAATAATGAAAGGTATTTGAGTTTCAGACTTCATACCCTTCAGAAAATTCATGCTAATTCAAAACCTGTTATCAGTTTTGCAAGTTGTCCCAACTTTTGGGCCTTTGTCCCACTTTTATTTATGGCTTTGTCCAGATTTCTTGCTCTAAAAGGTTAAGAGTTATGTATGCCACTAATTACCATAAATGTTAGTTTCACTATCGCACAGTTAGTTTGCTTATGTCAACATGATAAATAAAATCTAGGTGGCTTTCTAATCATTAAATAATGACTTAGAATAATTATTTGCATGGTTAACATAGAAAACCAATAAAGTTTCACTCCTCCCATACCCTTCAAGAGAGCTCACACTATTTAGTATACAGTTTAAATAATGTGGAAGCCCGTTTATGAACTAAGATGAGATGGAACCATTTCTTTTCACTTTTGGTACTGACTTACATATTTTAATACCTCAGTATCATATCTAACCATAGAATAGAAGGACATTTTTACACTGAAATATTCTACTAAATATATGATTCACTTAAAACAGTGCTGACTTTAAAGTTTAAGTTATGTAAAAGACAGCTGTTCTTTGGTGTCAAGGAGCTTGAATTGGAGGAAAAAATGTGTGGTAAATATAATGTTCACATAAATAGCTTTATTTGTTAGTGTGTTGTGCATTTAAAATATAAAAAGGGTGCTTAAAGTGCGAACCCATACCAAAGGGGCCAGAGGCATTATTGTACCATTCAGCCCTATCTCTGTTTCACTACCTAGTTAATGCTTTAAATTTCAAAAGGGGTACAATATAACAAGAGTCTTTAAGTTCAGGCCAACCATAGGCATTCAAAGTCAATTGCCAATATAATTCCCTTACTTCCAATAACTGTACCCATGGACCTCCCCTCATTTCCTCCTTTAATCCTTCTATAACTGCAAATTTAAATGTGTGACTTTCGTTGTCCACAGCATGCCTTTCTGAGGCAATATTGGGGTTTCTTTTGTTGACGTTATACTGGTGTTCACAAATTCTTTCCTTCAATCTAAGCTCAGTTTTACCTATGTAAAAAGATGGGCACTGTTGGAATAATGCTGCTTAGACCACCCTCCTAGAATTACAGTCAAAATTTGACCTAAGTTTGAATTCGTTTACTTTAATAAGAAACCTATCACACATTAGAATGAACATACTTTGGGAACAGAACCCACATTTCCTCATACAACAAATCTGAGGCATGTTTTCTTTAGATGTATGTTTCAAAATTTCCTTCAGGTTCCTATCCTTTCTAAATTTAAAACCAGGTTTGTGTCCTAACTTCTCTCTCAAAGTGGGATGTTCACAAATAATCACCCATTTTTTTTCAATAACATGTTTAAGTGTTCTGTGGTCCATATCAAAGGTAGTCATGAAATTCATGGAGTAATGAGGTCTGATCAAATCTTGTTACTTCGCCCTGCTAGGAGGAACTTATGTTGTAGGTTATGAGAAAAAGAAATACCAGATGGTATAAACCTATCTTAGGAGGGTCAACAAATTTTATAATACAAAATATAGTGGCTGAAATGGAGGGGGAAGTAACTGAGGATTTGGTCAGACCTCATTACTCCATGAACTTCATAACTACCTTTAATATAGACACAAACCTGGTTTTAGGGCCTAATGGTAGAATAATACCTCTGGCCTCTTCACTACGGGTTCGTACTTTAAGCACCCTTTTTATATTTTAAATGCAGAACACACTAACAAATAAAGCTATTTATGTGAACTTTATATTTAACACACATTTTTTCCTCCTATTCAAGTTCCTTCAAGGAAATGATGTATGAGATACATTTTATATACTCTTTAATTGAATGCCCCTATTTAATATTTTAATATTTTTTACTATCTCAATGCATGCATTGAATGTTAAGTTATTTTTAGGTACTAGGTTTCTTTGAGCAATTTTTATGTATATGATTTTAACATAGTTATGTTTTACATGGTTAAAGGATTGCACATTTCTTATTTTAATGTGATTTTTATTATTATTTTATTTAAGATTTTTCAGATAAACTAATATATATATATATATATATATAAACATAATCTGTTCGATGCAAAAAGTTTACAGTTTTCTAGTTGGCTTGCAAGATTACACACTGTCAAGATGAAGTGCACTTAAATCTTCCGAACTCTAGATGACATTGTGATACCACTTTGCCTAGGAATGGTTGGAGACACTCCCTATTGAAACATCAAAGGAAGGTTGTCCTTGCTCATGGATGTGTGTATAAAAGTTTTGTAATTTAACTGTTTTTTATTCTGATGAAGTTCCTGTAAGGGGTGAAAGTGCTTAATATATATGTAATTTTTTGTTTTGGTTTTAAGTGGTTTACCAAATAAAACAGTTGCTGCTCATGACCTTTTCCCTTGGATTTGTTTTGGTTTTGGAACATTTTGGATTTTGTGTTTTACCTTATTTGATCACTACATTGGTATGTTTATAGTTAGGGAGTTCAGGGTCTTGCTCCTTATTTTGGAGTGCAAGGTGACTTGTTTTCCTGCAAAAAAACAAAATAAAACAAATTGTTTTTGTGTTTTGCAGCCTTTGGAGTATCACCATAGTGAGTTGCACCCTCCCAAGTTTTAAATGTTATGGAGGTGAAATAATCATATGCTGGTTAAATAAGATGGGGTTATTCAGACTAAAGCTGCAGCTTTGTCATCTGATTTGAAATGAGACATTGAACTGCTGTGAATTATTAAAGAAATCAGTGCCATTTTGTGTGTGTGTGTGTGTGTGTGTGTGTGTGTGTGTGTGTATGTTGAGGAAACTTTGCAGTGTGGAGGGTGTGATGTTCACTCCCTGAACTATGTTATGCACCTAGTTCACTTAATAAAAATCGAACTATAAAATACGTGCTAAAAAATAATCAACTAGAAAATAGTAGGTAGTCCACAGTTGAGTTGAAAATGTAATATCCTTTATTGAAGCACACAAACAACCAATCCTAACATAACTCTGGAAGTGAACATCACATCCTCCACACTGCAAAGTTGCTACTTGGTTTGTTTTTGACCCAGTATTGGTTGCATTATACTAAGTTTTTCTGAGATTTTGTGGATTTCTCTTTGTGTGTGTGTGTGTGTGTGTGTGTGTGTGTGTGTGTGTGTGTGTGTGTGTGTGTGTGTGTGTGTGTGTGTGTTGAACTCCATCATATTCTATAAGTTTTTGGGCTGAGTTTGTGTCACATCTCATATTTCTCTATCACAATCAGTGAATTTCATGTTGTTTATTCATTTTGTATGTCTATTTTAACACAGGACATTTCAAAAGTCTGCTGTATTCCTGCTACGTCTCTGCATTAGTATAATATCAGAAAGTAATCTTGTCAGTACTAGAGCTTAAAGAAGTACAAACCCCTAGGTAAAGAGAAATATTCCAAGATCTTATCTCTGGAAGTGTATTACAACAAATGTTTTTAGTGTAACATAGCAGTTCACCAAAGCTATACTATGCTGCAACAGCAGGTGTAACTTCAGTACAATGCAGAACTAGATCAATGCACTAACACACTAGTTATCTCTTTGACCTCTTCAGCCACTGTGGGGAATATACATAGTACATAAATAGTATTAATTTGGGGTTTACTATAAGAACCCAAATCAGAACCCTAGACAAGTCAAATGCATTATAAAACAACATTGGAATTGTATTTGACATTAAATACAGCATTCTTGCCAGTTCCTCATATGACTCTTTGCATCTACACATCTCTTTATATATATATATATATATATAGTAATGAGGTAATACATTTAAAAACATTTTGGACATGTCGAGTCCGAGAGATGAACATTGGAAGAAGATTGCACTTGTGTCCCTTTGGTCTAATTGTAAATCTCCCCAAACTTTGTGCACATGTAATATATAGTCCGAACACAAAACACACATTTTAAAACCTGCACTATAATGAAGGGGAGATCAGTGATTTTCTGCTTTGCCTCAACCAGAAAGTTTGCTATGTGATAGTTCATGTCTCACTATACAGTGTCATGGTAGTAGAGCACTATAATGTAGTACAGTACAATTATTTGACACTAAGCGAGATTCTGTAGTAGCAATTTATCCTGAGGTTGCAGAATGAGAGCATATTCAAGTTAACTTTAATTCAGGTATTGGCACAAGGCACAGTTGTTTTTGTTAAGAAAGTGCTTAATGCATTAATAAATAATAGAGAATGCCTGGGCAAACTTTAAACTTTACATCAGCACCCTTAATGGAGAATGAATATTCTCCAACAGGGTATTAATGTACAAGTAATGCCGGCTGAAAAATGAATCCGCCACTTCACAGCAGCATATCAAGCTGTTATGGAGCTCGGATAGAAATAACTAATGGCAGCCATTATTTTCCTCTTGCTAAGTAGCTCTATTAGTCTTGCTTTCATTCACATCCACACATACACTTACACACACACACAGACATAAACACACACCCGTGCGTGCACACACACACACACACACACACACACACACACACACACACACACACACACACACACACACACGCGCGCGCGCGTATAAAAGTGAGTATAAAATGTAAAAAAATAAAAAAATAAAAAAGTGTGTGTGTGTGTGTGTGTGTGTGTGCGTTTCTGTGTGTGTGTGTGTGTGTGTGTGCATGTGTGAGTTTATATCTGTGTGTGTGTGTAAGTGTATGTGTGGATGTCAATGAAAGCAAGACTAACAGAGCCATTATTTTGCACTCACTAACCAACACTTTTGCTGTTTAGCAAGTGTAAAAAAAAAACTAAACAGAAAAAGGTGTATATGGGTGTATGTCTGTTTGAGTGTGTTTATGTTTCTATCTGCATGTCAGTGAATGCATGCATGAAAGCATAAGATAGTGTGTGTGTGTGTGTATGTGTGTGTGAAAACAGAAGAGATGGTGTATGTGTGTATGAGACAGAGAGAGAGAGAAAGAGTGAACAGTGAGATAGATCAAGCCATTATTTTACACTCACTAAGCATCGCTTTTGCTGTTTAGCGAGTGTAAAATAAAAACAAAAAAAAAATTAATACAAAAAAAAGTGTGTGTATATGTGTGTGTGTGTGTGTGTGTGTGTGTGTGTGTGTGTGTGTGTGTGTGTGTGTGTGTGTGTGTGTATGTCTGTGCCTGAGAGTGTATGTGTGTATGAAAGTAGAAGAGACTGTGTGAGTGAGAGAGAGATTGAAGAGTGAGTGCGATCCCTGGCAGCAGCAGCAGTTGAGAGGTCTGCATACCTCTCTTGACATACCTCTCAACTGTACAGATTTTTGCGGAATGTCTAGATTTCTGCCTCATATTTTTGGTATGGTCCTCATAAAATTTTGGTTTTCTCGTAAATCTCTGGCAAAGCACTGAGAATTGAAATCAGAAAATAATGACAGGCATTTGAATTTCAGGCTTCATTCCCTTCAGAAAATGCATGCTAATTCAAAATCTCTTATTCTATCAACTTTCTGTGTTTGTAATAGTATTTAAAAATTGTCCCTATTTTTGGGCCTTTGTCCCCCATTATTTATGGCTTTGTTAGATTTCTTGTTCTGTGAGGTTTGGAGGTATGCTCTTGACCTCTTACCTCAACATATGTTTTTATATATTTTTGATCTAAAACGCTTTATCCAACACCATTAACATATGCTACAGCAAGTCTGAAACATTAGGCAGAGGAGCTATTTTACATCAAAAATATATATAAAAAAGAAAATAGTACATAAGGAAAACTAAGTAAAACACAACAATTTTACAGAGAGCCCATTCTCTAAGCACAATAATGCTCTCCAGGGTGTGTGTTAATGTGTATTTAACATCCTTTCAGTGGTGTAGAGGCATACTAATTATGCATTAGCACACACACACACACACACACACACTGTCAGGCATTATTGCTTGCTTAACGGTGTTGGCCTCTCCCCATTCTGGGCTGTTTTAAAATCAGTCCAGAATCTGGGTGTATATCAGAAAAGATGCCCAGAATTTACTACAGTTTTAACTGCATAAATTTAATGAAGGACCAGGCTATGTCATGCGATCGAAGCTTATATGCGTGCATGACTCAGCTGCCAATGAAAGGACCAGGAAGAAGTAAAACTCAAAAAGTTCCCTTGCATTCACTTTCAAGAGTGAGAAACTCAGTGTAACATTAGCACTTTGGTGCTTTCATAGTTTGACTAGCAGCCTTAACTTACAAAAGTTGACTGAATCCAGTCGTGTAGCCAGGCATACTCTTTGTACTATATTGAGTAAACTTTTCTCAGCATCACTTGAAAACATTAGGGTTTTCTGAGGCCTTATTATGGCAACAACTGTCTAAATTAATGCCTCCAATAAAAGTTATAAAACTTGCCTGCTAATATAAAAACAATATATTTAATAGAGGGTGTGAAGATAGGTGAAGACTGCCAGCCTAGCCAGATAAAATTTTGTAGATAATTCTGTCATTTGTAAATATTAATATAAGCCACAGGCTTGTTCTCTTAAATGGGAAAAAATGTGTTAAATGTGGAACTGCAAAAATGTAACAACAGTGCACTATGCTGTAAGAAAGCTGATAAGTCAATTCTTGGAGCCAAGATGTCTAGATAAAGGTATTCGGCCTTTGGTTTTGAGGCCAGAGTTTTGAGGCCAGAGTTAATGGCTAAAATGTGCATGTATAATTTATTTTATTGTTCTGGCTTCCTAACCAGCTGCAAGATCAAGGGTTGTTAACCTCTGAGAGTCTGTTAGTCTGGGAACCAGAAAGAAATGATGTAATCTGAAATGAATCAGTGGTACTGTGCTATCAATTTAAGGACAGAAAGAATGAGAGCAATAGAGTATTTGTCTTGAGAACATCCAACTCACCACTCTGCCTGTGTCTATATGTAAGTATTACTGTGTCTTCTCTTTGATATAGCTAGGAAATAGGAAGATTAGACTAGTTTGTTTTCCTGTGATGTCCGAACTTTTCTACTGTATTATTTTAAGTATTTCTCTGTGATCTCTGAACTCTTGACTGGCCCTGTGGAGTAAGAAGTATTGTCTTGTGTTTTTTTTTATTTATTATTAAATATTTTTAAACCTTTCAACTGTGGCTGTTTTGTGTAGAGATAATTTAAGCTCTAAGAGTACATTGCATGTATATAGTGATACTGTACCTAGTCACTCCAAATAAGTCCTGACTGTTTGGTTGTACTTACCATTTGGATAATAATATTGCACAGTATGATTGGACACCCTTTCATAATGGCCTTTGAGTTGCTGATAAATATTAGCTGGGTGGTGGCAGTGATTTCTACTGTATAGTTTGGGTAAAAGGGGCACAGCTGGAGAACCTGTGCCAGCCTTCCCAGGAGTGTCTGTGTGTTTGTATAAACTCTTATCTCAAAGTGTGTGTGCGTCAGCTACTTGGGCAGGGACATGAAGCACTGGTTGGACAGAGAAGGTGCTGGAGGTTATAGCTTGCCCACTAGGCTGAGATCTGGACCCTATAGCTGTGCCAGTGGGGAGTCTTATTGGGGACCTTGAGAGAAAGGGAGAAACCAGCCCCAGACCTACTTTGATCTCTGTGTGCTCTTAAGAGAAATTGTACTTTACTCTGTGTGTATTTATTATCCTTTCCCTATATGGACGTCTCTCACTGGTGTTAGTGGTGAGGACTGAGGCTCCTTGATTGCTGGGCCAATGCAGGGGCGTCACATATTAATTGGTGGCCATCTCCCCCAACACCCCCCCCCCGGGAACTCAAGCTAGTTTTTCAAGTGACCCTTGAGAAACATTGCTTGAGAAGGTTAGGTCTATCTGAGTATACCTTACCCAATTCCCTGTCTTGAGCGCCCATTTCTGTTGGCATTGTTAATCCCACTGTGGTGCTGCACTGACATATTATATGCTTGCAACCCTAGGCTCCATCTTAGCAACATGGCATTTTGATGGCTGGCTCTGTGTAACCATGTTAGGGGGTTGTGATCTGTCACTACAGTGAATTTTCTTACATATAGATAAGGCTGAATTTTCTGCAGTGCCCACACTATGGCTAGACATTCCTTTTCTACAGCTGCATAGCATTCCTCCCTGGGTTGGAGCCTATGACTGAGATAAACTACTGGGTGCTCTTCTGTCTCTGAAGAAATCTGGCTAAGTACAGCCCCCACCCCATGGTTCAAAGCATCCACCTGCACAACAAATTATTTGCTGTAATCTGGACTGGCTAACACAGGGGGTCCTCTCAAAGCTTCCTTAAGCTCCTGGAATGCCTGCTCACATGCTGGGGTCCACACTACTTTATCTGGCCTGTTTGTCCTCATCAGGTCTGTTGGGGGAGCAGCTATGGTACTGTAACTGGGGATGAACTTTCTGTAGTACCCTGCTGTCCCTAGGAATGCCCTCACCTGCTTTTTGGTAACTGGTGCAGGCCATGCCTAAATGGCTTCCACTTTGGCAGATTCTAGCCTGATCTTACCAGTACTCACTCTATATCCCAGGTAGAAGACCTCTGCCTTACCCACCTGACATTTTCTGGTTTTAATGGTCAACCCTGCCCTCTGCAGTCTGCCCAGCACCTCCCTGGCATGCTGAAGGTGCTCTTACCAGGAATGGCTGTAGATGGCAATATCATCTAGGTAAGCAAGGACACACCCTCCTGCTCCTGCTAGGATATGATCTACCAGCCTCTGGAAAGTGGCTGGGGCATTTTTCATCCCAAAGGGCATCTTTGTGAACTCATACAAGCCAAAAGGAGTCACAAAGGCTGACTTCTATTTAGCAGTGGGAGTCAAGGGCACCTGCCAGTAACCCTTGGTAAGATCAATGATTGTAAGATACTTAGCCCCACCCAGCTGCTCTAGGGCCTCATCTGCCCTAGGCACATGGCAAGCATCTGACTCTGTGTGACTATTTAATTTCTTCTAGTCCACACAAAACCTGGTGCTGCCATCCTTCTTTAGCACCAGCACCACTGGGGAGGCCCAGGGACTGTTGGACTCTTGAATCACCCCTAGTTCCAACATCTCCTGTACCTCCTCCCTCAGAGTCTGACTCTCTCAGGCAGCCTTTAAGGGGCCTACTTAATAGGCCTTTGGGGTCCTGTATCCACCTTTTGCTGCACCAGGTGGGTGCACCCTGGTTTCCCAGTGAACATGTGCCCAAACTCCTGTAACACTTCTTGGATTTCTCAAACTTGTGTTGGAGATAGCTGCTAGGACATTTCTACCCCTTCCACTGAGGTGTCAGTCCGAGCCTCACCGAGGAGATCATTCACCAGATCTCCCTCAGACTCTTTCAGCAATCCACTGGAAATGCTCAGCACAAGGGCCTCCCTATTATGGTAAGGTTTCATCATGTTAACATGGCACAATTTGTGCCCCTGCCTCCTGCCTAGCAGTTCCACCATGTAGTTAACATCACTTACCTTTCTTACCACCTTGTAGGGTCCCTCCCAAGCTGCTTGCAGCTTGTTGTGTCTGACAGGAATGAGAACCATTACCTGCTGCCCTACAGCATACTCTCTAGCTTGAGCATTCCTGTCATACCATACCTTTTTCTGTTGTTGGGCTTCTGCCAGGTTCTCCTGGGCCAAACCCATGAGTTCTTTGAGCCTTGCCCTGAGGTTTAGGACATATTCCAGAACAGACTCCTTGTGAGGTTCACACTCACCTTCCCACTCATCACAAATTTAATCTAGAGGTCCCCTCACCCTATGCCCATACAGCAACTCAAAGGGTGAAAAACCTGTGGATTTCTGAGGAACCTCTCTCTAAGCAAACAACAGATGGGGCAAATATTTGTGCTTCTGGGGTCTAGTTACTCCCTTCCTCATTACCTCCATGACTCTGGTGAAGAGTCAGCATCTCTTTCTCGTGTTGCATCTACCTCTCCTTTTCCTCAGCTTCCAGGCGTAGCAGTTTCTCATTCTCCTCAGCCTGCAGACATCTAAGTCTCTCAGCTTCTTCTATTTCCAAATGCCTGGCCTCCAACTCAAGTCTCTTTAGTTCCAGATGGATTTTTAAGTCCTCTGCAGAAAGGTTGAGCTGTCCATTCTCTGAGGGTGGCACATCTCCACTACCAGTCTGATCGTCCTCCTGGTTGCTGTTTTATAATGCAGCTGTGACCAAAGCTGCAATCATGTCTGCCTTAGTCAGGTTCCCATGCACCAGTCCCATAGCCTGGCACATCTCAGCCAGCTGGCTCCTTGTCAGCTTTCCAAACTCCTCTGCTGACATGGTGCCTGCTCTCTCTGACTAACTAAGCTAACAAAAGAAATAAAACAATTGTGATCTGAACTCTGAGTATTCTCTGCATAGCTGATTTAGATTTATACAAAACACCTTCAGTGATCACTGTACACAAGCTACAGGAATTCACTTTACCCACACCACTACAAGCCAATTAGCATTTGCCAACCAATTAATATGTGGTGTGGAGACCCCACCACTGCCAAACAATTAATATGTGATGCCCGTGCACTGGCCCAGCGATGAAGGAGCCTCAGTCCTCACCACTAACACCAGTGAGGGACGTCCATATAGGGAAAGGATAATAAATACACATACAGTATAGTACAATTTCCCCTTAAGAGTACACAGAGATCACAGTCAGTCTGGGGCTGGTTTCTCCCTTTCTCTCCAGGTCCCCAATAAGACTCCCCACTGGCACAGCTATAGGGTCCAGATCTCAGCCTAGTGGGCAAGCTAAAACCTCCAGCACCTTCTGTGTCCAACCAGTGCTTCATGTCCCTGCCCAAGAAGCTGACACACACATACTTTGAGATAAAAGTTTATACAACCATACAGACACTCCTGGGGAAGGCTGGCACATGTTCTCCAGCTGTGCTCCATTTACGCAGGATATACAGTAGAAATCACTGCCACCACCCAGCTAATATTTATCAGCTACTCAAAGGCCCTTATGAAAGGGTGTCCAATTATACTGTGCAATATTATTATCCAAATGGTAAGTGCAACCAAACAGTCAAGACTTATTTGGAGTGACTTGGTACAGTATCACTACATACATGCAATGTACTCTTAGAGCTTAAATTATCTCTACACAAAACAGCCACAGTTGAAAGGTTTAAAAATATTTAATAATAAATAAAAAAAAAATGCAATACAATACTTCTTACTAGACAGTGCCAGTCAAGAGTTCAGAGATCACAGAGAAATACTTAAAATAATACAGTAGAAAAGTTCTGACATTACAGAAAAACAAACTAGTCTAATCTTCCTATTTCCTAGCAATATGTAAGAGAAAACACAATAATACTTACATATAGACACATGCAGAGTGGTGAGTTGGATGTTCTCAAGACAAATGCTCTAATGGTCTCATTCTTTCTGTCCTTAAATTGATAACACAGTACCACTGATTCATTTTAGATTACATCATTTCTTTCGGGTTCCCAGGCTAACAGACTCTCAAAGGTTAATAGCCCTTGATCTTACAGCTGGTTAGGAAGCCAGAACAATAAAAGAAATTATACATGCACATTTTAGCCATTAAATCTGGCCTCAAAACAATAGGCCAAATGCCTTTATCTAGACATCTCGGCTCCGAGTTTTGATATCAAAGAATTGACTTATCAGCTTTGTTACAGCAGAGTGCACTGTTGTTACATTTTTGCAGTTCCACATTTAACACCATTTTTTCCCATTTAAGAGAACAAGCCTGTGGCTTATATTAATATTTACAAATGACAGAATTATCTGCAAAATTCTATCTGGCTAGGTTAGCAGCCTTCACCTATCTTCACAGAGGGAATAGCTGAAAATGATGCAGACATTTAAGTGCTGGAGGTGCAACATTTTGAGAGGTATGGCTATTGTTGTTTTTTTTTTAATGGAAGATGGTATGCAGGGCGGGATTAAGAGCTTATGAGTACAAAACAGAATTTTCTGTCTGCGGCCCTGACTGAACCAACAAGTTACAACCACCATTTATTTTTACAGACTCTAACTTTTTTCCAAGGAGTAGCCGAAACAAAAAAAAAAAAAAACACACTTGGACTGACAGACTGGCCTGGTAATGAATAATTATTACCAGTCACATTAAACTCTATGTACTTTTTTTACCTGGCAGGGTCAACCAGATACTTCAGGTAAGTAGGCCAGGCAGTATGTTTTCGCGACTGTTTGTGGATGAATTTTTTTTTTCCAATACAACATCATGGTAGGGTCAACCAGATAATAGAAGGCACTAGGCAGCATGAGTTGGGGGCTTTTTCTGGATGAAAGGTGCAATGTGCTTGATAGACAGTATGTTTTCAGGGCTGTTTGTGATGTACATTTTTTTTTAATTTCCTAGCAGTGTCAACAAGATACTATTTAGGCAGTGCATTTTGGGGATGTTCATGGATGACTTTTTTTCTAATACAATATCCTGGCAGCATCAACCAGAAATGATGTAGACAGTGTGTTTTGGGGGCTGTTTGTGGATGATTTTTTTTTTTTTTTAATATCCTGGTAAGGTCCATCAGATACTAGGTAGGGAGTGTGTTATGGGGGCTGTTTGTGGATGAAATGTTTTTGGCTTGGCAGCGTGTTTTGGGGGGCTGTTTGTGGATGACTTTATTTTTTTTAACATCTGGCAGGGTCAAGTGGATACTAGGTAAGCAATGTGTTTTGGGGGGGGTTTAGGGATAACATTTTTTTTATAAAAAATATATTGGCAGGATCAATCCTGATACATTAGAAAGGTAGGCATTTGGTTTGGGGGCTGTTTTCAGAGTAAATTATTTTTTTAATCTAATAGGTCTTACAGTTTTGTATGCTGGCAGCAGACAGTGGGTGGGCTGTTTGTGGATGAAAAAAATACTATTTTTTTATTTAATGGGACTTGACTTGGACTATTTCTTCTTTCTTTTCTTTTTTTTAATCCTGGCAGTGTCAAACCAGATAATTTAAGCAAATATGGGTGTGAGGGCTGTTTGTGGATGATTTTTTTTAATGTAATATCCTGGCTTTATCAAACCAGATACTTTAGGTAGGTATATCAGTAGTTAATGGGTGTGGGTGCTTTTTATGGTTGCACCATTTAAAGTCTGGCTTTGCATAACTAGTGTGTTGTATATGTGGAGTACGATCAACTACAAGCCCTTGACTATTGTTATGGGAAAAAAAAATACATTAATGTAACAGTTGTTTTCATTTTTCATTTTTTTAACGTTGTAGGATCAAAACATAGCAGGTGGGAAGGTTGGACTCTGCCTATGTGTGAATGAAATGACTGGCCCTGCTGTTTACTGTTGTAGTTCTGACTTTGAAGACTAATGTGCATTTGGGTGAAGGTAAGATCGACCATGATCTCTGAGCTCTGGCTATTGTTTATGTGACAAAATACATTAGTATAACCACTGCTGTCTTTCTCTTTTTTTTTTTT
Organism: Protopterus annectens; assembly: GCF_019279795.1. Classification (NCBI taxonomy): domain Eukaryota; kingdom Metazoa; phylum Chordata; order Ceratodontiformes; family Protopteridae; genus Protopterus; species Protopterus annectens. The sequence goes on along the minus strand of NC_056744.1, from coordinate 1,211,896,238 downwards.
TTTGTTGAACCTTGCAAGGTCAAACCTGATATGTAGCTATGGGCTCAGCTTGCTCCTCAACATATGCAAATTTGATCCTAGTGAAATGGGAAGAAAAATGGGTGCTGGATTCTATATTCAGTCAAAAATGGTCATTATATAAGAGGTTTCTGGATGATATTTGTATTTTTGGAAGGCACCAAAATAAGAAATTGCTAATTTTATTGATTTTTTTGAGTAAAAGTACAGGTTTTTTAGAGTTTACATAGAAAATAGAGGATGAAAAATTAAGTTATTTGGATGTAGAAATATATAAGAAGGACAACAAGTTCCATTTAAAAGTATATAAGAAAAGTACCTATTCAAACTCCTACTTGCACTATAATAGTGCACACCCCGTACATCAGAAAAGAAACTTGGTTGGGGCCAATACATTAGATCATCCAGAATGACATCAAATATCGAAGATTTCATGGAGGAAATGAAAACTTTGAATGAAATGTTTAAGAAAAGAAACTATCCAAGCACTTTAATTGAAAAAGTGGAGAAGGAAGTTCTAGAGGGAAGAGGGGGGAAATTTCACCCAATTTTAGGTTGTAATGATGAAAGTACTGAGCAACAAGTAAAACTGGATGAGTATTTTAATAGGTACCTGGTTATAGAATTTAATGCGAGTTCCGTCTTAGTTAAAAGTATAATAGAAAGGGAATGGAACAGGTTTATTTTTATCACAGATCTAGATAGAATAGCTAAGGAAAAGTTAAGGGTGGTTTACAAAAGTTCTAGCAGCTTAAAGAACTTATTGGAAAGGAATGTTACGACAAGAATACGAAGTAATAATACGAGACAAAAAGGAACATTCAAATGTGGGCATTGTACCCAATGTCCATACATTTTTAATAAGGAAACCATATACTTGGAAAGTAGAAAAATTGTATTAGAGGGTAAAGTATATAGTAATTGTGAAGATACTGGGATAGTATACTTAGCAAAATGTGCGTGCTGTCAAGCATTCTATGTGGGAAAGACGGAGCGCAAATTAAAAAGAAGAATTTATGAGTATTTATATGAGGTACAGAATAAAAAGGAAACAAATGCACTCTATAAACATCAACTAGAATGCCTGGATGTATAGTACTTATTTTTTGTATTAGAGGAGGTGAGAAAAGATGAAAGGGGTGGCTTATGGGAAGAAAGAATAGAATATAGAGAGCTCTGGTGGCAAGTAACTTTGCAAGCTAATAAGTGGCCAGGGCTAAATGACTGTATTTCGATAGCCCCCCCTTCTTAAACTAAGAGCTGCTAAATTATAAAGCCTCTGAACATGAACTTTTAGTTTTGCTGTTTTATTTTAACTATGTATTTATTAATATCTTTGTTTACTTTATTGATTTTTTTAACAGAAGAATGAGTTTTTATTAAATAGGTGTAAGGTATTAAATAATCTCATTTTATCCAGATGCATTGATTTATTGTATTTTTTACTTGTATTGGAAACAATTCTTTATACTTGTTTTGCTTTCTTTTATAAGATTTTAAATAGATGATAACTGTGAATGTTTTAAAAATGCTTTTTCAAGTAATGTACTATGTTTACCACAAGATGGTGTTATAATCAAGTTTATTAATGTCTTGATTTATTAACCTATACAAGTATTATTTTCTACAATTTTATAACGCTAGTAGTTTAAATGAATTGATAACTTTGTTCATATTTATATTTATTGGAAGGTTTAATAACTTTTATACACTTTTACATATTCTTTACACATTGTTTTTAAACACATACATTTTGTTTTTAATGGTCTTTTAAAAGTTTGAGTCACCTTTATTGATAGGTTTTGATCGGACCTTTTTTAATTTGAAAGTATCTATAGTATACTAAAAATGCAGAGCAGGGAATCCAAACACTCGAAGCCGGTACTGTTTCGTTAAACACTTTATTGTAGGTTGAGCGCTTTCATCTGCTAACATGCAGATTTCATCAGAACAATTATCTAAACAAAGAAACAAGCTTATATAACATTATAGGCGCCAAACACTAATTGTTAATATTATTCTTAAAACGGCCATGTTCCCAAAGGATAACTCAGTTGAGATGCCAAACCATAATGCATGTAATACACTGAAAAGTTATAAAGGTTATAAAAATGTGTTATAAAAATACTAAAGTGTTATAAAAGTACAAATTTGTTTGACTTCTCCCTAAGATTTTCTAAAAAATGTATAAATTAATTAGAATATATTAAAAAGAATATATTAAAAACTGTACTAAAACTAAGTAAACATACTAAATACATAAGTATTGCATAATAATATCAGATGAATTACTATCATATTGTTTCATATTTGTTAGGTATGGAATATATTTATCCTAAACATAACCTACACTTATAAGAAGGACTTTGTGAAAACAACAGTATACTGTTATAATATGTCTACTAAGTCTATCTAATGACAAAGTCCAAATGAATAGTAGTTCCAAAGCCACCGTCAATTAACACACATCACATATGGCGTGGTTTGATAGATGCATACTGTAATAAAATAAAATGTGTAATAAAAATACAGTATGGTGAAATACAGTAAGGTGCAATATAATGTAGATCCTACAATCTCATTTCAAAGCTAATAAGGGTTTAATACTAATGAAGTCATTAATCCCTGGTTTTGTAGTGGCATCAGTGTAAATTTGCCATCTACTCTCTTTCCACGCCAGGTAGGTCTTCCAATTCCCCCCCTTGTCCTTAGTATTTACCTGATCTATAATGGAAAACCTAAAAGAGTGGTCTGTGCCTTGATCATGAATGTGTCGATATAAGGCGTTCTTCGTATCTTGTTTGCTTATCTTGTATGTATGCTCATAAATCCGCTTCTTAAGCTTTCTTTCTGTTTTGCCTATATAATAGGCCGGACACTTTGTGCATATGGCAATGTACACTAAACGCTGTGAGTTACAATTACCATGGATGTTAGTGATCTTAGTATGTATGATGTTCTCTAATCTGATGGTAGGTGTGGTGTTTATGAATTTGCATTGGTTGCAACGTCCACATTTACTGGTTCCTTTATTGGTTCCATTGTTGTTTCTAGCTCTTTCACTCTTTGTACCACATTCCAATAACACAGGTTACTATATATGAGAATATGGTTTGTCATGACATCTACAAATTATACCAAGAAAGTAGGCACTCTCACAGTGATGAGAACAGTTGCTTGGACAACCTGAGCAAAGAGGAAAGGAGATGTTTGAATGATATTATTAGAAACAAACAGATTAGAATCATGAAACCAGACAAGGGTGGAGGGGTAGTGATTTTTCACAATGTCCAGTATGAGAAAGAAATACACAACATTATATATGATTCTGGTCATTATGAGAAGGTAACTTCTAACCAGATTACTACTGGATATAGACGTATTGATAACTCCATAGAAGACTACTTCATTGACAATCGTATAACAAGTGATATTTATGAATTTGTCAAAACAGAATACCCGATTTTGGCACGTATTGTCGGAATACCCAAGATACATAAAAATCTAACCAAGCCACCATTCAGACCTATCATATCAGGATCTAAGTCTAAGACATTCAAGATAGGCACCATCATTGATCATTGGACCAAACCGATTTACAGCAAGGTTGAACATCTGGTAAAGGACTCATGGGATTTCTTGAGTAAAGTTACCACGGACAAGTGGGATGAAAACCTGACATTCTTGACCATTGATGTCCAAGATCTCTTTTCCAGCATACCTGTTAACACTGGTCTAGATTACTTTCATAGTAGCCTATGTAAATATTTAGAATGTAGTGGCGATAGAGTGAATTTAATCACCGATATGATGAGCTTGGTGTTGGAACACAACTACATTGAGCATCAGGGTGAAGTATTCAGACAATCTCAAGGAGTGGCTATGGGAGCGTCATGTGCCCCGATATTTGCCAACTTGGTTATGTTGGAGTGGGAAAATGTCCATTTATTCACTTGTGACTTCTATAGGCACATTAAGTTGTATACCCGATTTTTGGACGATGTGTTTATCATCTGGACAGGATCGATAGATTTGATACACACTTTTGTGGCATATCTAAACAACACCACTGATTTTCTGAGATTCACGTACCAATTTGACAATAAGGGCATATCCTATTTGGACACCTGGATAGGTAATACTGGCACTGGATTCACATCCAGACTATACAGGAAGCCTACCTTCTCAAATGATTATATCCATTTTACCAGTTGTCACCCACGACATATCTTTAAAAACATTGTGAAGGGCCAATGCATTAGGGCAGCAAGAATGTCATCTACTGCTGAAGACATGAATAATGAACTTACCTTTATTTCTCAACTTTTCAGTGAGAGAGGGTACCCTAAAAAGTTACTAGACAATATCACTACCTACGTCAAAGCACAATGGGGATCAAAATATAAACCGCTTTTGGGTAGTCCTATGCATATACAGAACAAAACAAGTCCAAACCTAAACAGAATGGTATGTGTGATCAGATACAATCCATTTGCTTATTTAATAACGGACATTCTGAAGAAGTATTGGAGTATAATTACATCTGGGGGCAACCTGGGGGATATAGTTGGAACAGAGACAAGCACCGTGTACAAAACTGGAAGTAATATCAAAATGTTATTGGAATGTGGTACAAAGAGTGAAAGAGCTAGAAACAACAATGGAACCAACAAAGGAACCAGTAAATGTGGACGTTGCAACCAATGCAAATTCATAAACACCACACCTACCATCAGATTAGAGAACATCATACATACTAAGATCACTAACATCCATGGTAATTGTAACTCACAGCGTTTAGTGTACATTGCCATATGCACAAAGTGTCCGGCCTATTATATAGGCAAAACAGAAAGAAAGCTTAAGAAGCGGATTTATGAGCATACATACAAGATAAGCAAACAAGATACGAAGAACGCCTTATATCGACACATTCATGATCAGGGCACAGACCACTCTTTTAGGTTTTCCATTATAGATCAGGTAAATACTAAGGACAAGGGGGGGAATTGGAAGACCTACCTGGCGTGGAAAGAGAGTAGATGGCAAATTTGCACTGATGCCACTACAAAACCAGGGATTAATGACTTCATTAGTATTAAACCCTTGTTAGCTTTGAAATGAGATTGTAGGATCTACATTATATTGTACCTTACTGTATTTCACCATACTGTATTTTTATTACACATTTTATTTTATTACAGTATGCATCTATCAAACCACGCCATATGTGATGTGTGTTAATTGACGGTGGCTTTGGAACTTCTATTCATTTGGACTTTGTCATTAGATAGAATTAGTAGACATATTATAACAGTATACTGTTGTTTTTATAAAGTCCTTCTTATAAGTGTAGGTTATGTTTAGGATAAATATATTCCATACCTAACAAATATGAAACAATATGATAGTAATTCATCTGCTATTATTATGCAATACTTATGTATTCAGTATGTTTACTTAGTTTTAGTACAGTTTTTAATATATTCTAATTAATATATACATTTTTTAGAAAATCTTAGGGAGAAGTCAAACAAACTTGTAATTTTATAACACTTTAGTATTTTTATAACACATTAGTATTTTTATAACCTTTATAACTTTTCAGTGTATTAACTGCATTATGGTTTAGCATCTCAACTGAGTTATCCTTTGGGAACATGGCCGTTTTAAGAATAATATTAACAATTAGTGTTTGGCGCCTATAATGTTATATAAGCTTGTTTCTATGTTTAGGTAATTGTTCTGATGAAATCTGCATGTTAGCAGATGAAAGCGCTCAACCTACAATAAAGTGTTTAACGAAACAGTACCGGCTTCGAGTGTTTGGATTCCCTGCTCTGCATTTTTATTTCACTTGTTGGATTGTACCTTGTTTCCAGTTATCTATAGTATACTAACCAACCCACATCTGAATAAGTTTTAAAACGAAAACGTACTTTTGTTGTTGAGCGTTAATGTGCGTATGTGCTGTACTGTCGAGTGAATACTTGTAATAAGACGTTGGAAAATATAGGTGTCCTTCAGCTTTATTGTGGACCCTCCGAGGTTCTGTTTTTATTTTTATATGTGGAGTACGATCAACTACAAGTCCTTGACTATTGCTATGGGAAAAAAAATACATTAATGTAACAGTCGTTTTCATTTTTCATTTTTTTAACCTTGTAGGATCAAACCAGATACTGTGAGTAGCAGGTGGGAAGGTTGGACTCTGCCTATGTGTGAATGAAATGACTGGCCCTGCTGTTTACTGTTGTAGTTCTGAATTTGAAGACTAATGTGCATTTGGGTGAAGGTAAGATCGACCATGATCTCTGAGCTCTGGCTATTGTTTATGTGACAAAATACGTTAGTATAACCACTGTTGTCTTTCTCTTTTTTTTTTTTTGTTGAACCTTGCAAGGTCAAACCCGATACTATGGCTGGGCAATGGGGATTGGGGCTCTGTGTGAATGAAACAACAGGACCAAGACTGTAATAGTTGTCTGTGCTTTCATATGAATGTAATCTAATTAGCAAATATAAGAGTTGTTGTTGTTGCGTCTTTCGGCTTTTCCCGGTTAGGGGTCGCCACAGCGGAACTCCGGTCTGCGAATGATTGGCAGTAGATTTTTATGTGCTGAGTTGCCAGCCCTGATGCACAGCCTTCAACGAAGGTACGTCCATTCATGCATGTCTCCACACAGAAGACGCTCTAGCTGAGAATTGAACAGGACAACGTCTTACTGTGAGGTGACAACACTACCACAGCACCACCACCGCAGTCTAGCAAATATAAGAGTAATTGTTAAAATATATTATTTAATGTCTGTTCATGTCATGTATATACTAAATATCTGTTTAAAAATGTTTGTAATATGTTGGAGATTTTCTCTCCAGATAGCTGCTAAAATGAGATTTTTGACTAAACCCAGTTGGACAAACTCAGTAAACAAAAATAAAATAAAATATGTATTTCGGTAAGACAGACTGGCACACAAGCTGTGACAACTGTTTCTATCAACAAAACTAATCAATGCAACCCAACTGTTACAATTATTTTTATTTTAATGCTAGCAGGATCAAAGCAGATACTTTAAACAGGTAATGGGGGTGGGGGAGTTTGTGAATGAAATGACTGACCCTGCTGTTTAGTACTGTAATTCTGGCTTTGTAAAATTAATGTGTGTTTAGATAAGCGGAGCTTGCATACAAGCTTGTGACATTGCAACAAAATTGAATTAATGCAGCTGTTACTAGTTTCTTTTTAATTCTGGCAGGGTCAATGTAGATACTTTAGGTGGGCAATTGATATGGTTTCTGCTTGTGAATGAAATGTTTGGCCCTGTTGTTTTGGTGTTAGAATTCTGGCTTTCCAGGACCAATGTGTATTCTGGTAAAGCAAGATTGAATGCAAACTGTGACTGTTTGTATGCATAAAAATACATTAATGAAATCATTATTATTATTATTATTATTATTATTAATAATATTCTTGGAAAGGCCAACCACCTACTTTAGTTAGATACTGGGCGAACGGGTGGGGGAGCTGTTTGTGCATAAGTGACTGGCCCTGCTAATTACTGTTGTAATTCTAGCTTTGCAAGACTAGTGTGCATTTGGACAGAGTAAGATAGACCACAAGCTCTGTGCTTTGGTTAATGTTTATGTGAAAAAATACATTGTCACCAATGTCTTTTTTTCACCACACACTCTCAACCCAGCTACTGTGGGTGGGCAATGAGGATGGGGCTGTGCTTGAATGAAGCGACTGGCCCAGCTGTATTGTTTACTGTTATAATTCTGGCTTGAAAATCCTAATGTTTGTTTGAGTAAGGTAAATTGCATTGAAGATGTGTCTACTGTTATTGTGCAACAAAACAAGCATTACTATTATTGTTAAACTAATCCTGGCAGGTCCAAAGCAGATACTTTAGAATGAAAATTGGTCTAGTGGCTGTTTGTGGTGAAAAAAATTTGACTTCCTGTTTTGTTGTTATAATTCTGGCTTTCTAGTACTATGTATTTGACTGAAACAGGATGTAAGATAAACTGTGGCAGTTTTTGTATCAAAAAATACATTAATGAACGTATTATTATTATTTTAATCTTGGTAATGTCAAGGCAGATACTTTAGTTAGGTCATGGACATGGGGAGATCTTTGTGGCTGAAATGATTGGCCCTGTTGTTTTCTGTTGTAACTCTGGCTTTGCAGGACTTAGATATATTTGGGTAAAGTAAGCCTGATTATAAGCTCTGAAATCTGGCTACATTTTATGTGAAAAAAAAATACATTGACGTAATCATTTTTTTTAACTTGACAAGGCCATACAAGATACCGTGCGTAGCCAATGGGGATGGAGATGTGCTTGAATTAAACAAGTGGCCTTGCTTTTTACTGCTGTAATTCTAGCTTTGCAAGATTAATGTGTATTTGGTAAGTTCTGGACAGGGTGATGATAAAGGAATACACAGAATAATATAAAGTAATATGTGAGATGAGCAGCTCAGATTCAGATCAGGCTGCAACACAGCTGACCTGATGTTTGCAATGAGACAGGTAGTTGAGGAGAAGCTAGAAATGAGAAAAGAGTCCAACTGGGCATTCCTAGACTTGGAGAAAGCAGGTAACTGAGCACCAAGAAATGTGATTTGGGCAGTCCTGTGGTGGTTTGAAGTCCCAGAAATATGGATAGAATTAATGCAGGCTATGAACAAGGACCATGTGACTCAAATATGAAAAGTGTTCGGTCTCACAGAGGGTTTCCCAGTTGGAGTGGGTGTGCACCAGGGTTAATCTCTGAGCCTACTGCTATTCATACTGGTGATGGACTATACTGGTGAACAGGGTGGAGTGGACAGATCAACAAAGTTGCTGTATGTAGATGATGTAGCATTACAGACAGACTGTTAGCAAGATATTCTGCAAAGCATAGGTGAATGGAATGCAAAGTGGAAGACACATGGAATGAAACTGAGTAAAGATAAAGCAGTTGTAATGGCAGTAAATGAGGGAAATCAGACGAAGCTGAGAACTAAGATAGAAGGGAAAATAATGGAAAAGGTTAACAGCTTCAAGCATTTGGGAGGGGTGGTTGAGGAGATGGACAGTCTGAATGAGGAGGTCAAAGCTAGAATCAGAGGGTCTGTAGCCAACTGGCATAGAGTGTCAGGTGTAGTATATGACAGAAGAATGCCAAAGAAACTGAAGAGTAAGGTGTACAAAACCAATACTACTGTATGATACAGAAACCTGGGCAGTAAAGGCAAAGTAGTTGAGGAAGCTAGAGGTGATGGAAATGAAGTGTCTGAGAAGGGTGGTAGGATGCACACTGTGGAACAGACGAAGAAATGAGGCCATAAGAGCAGAGGCCAAAGTAGCTCTAATTACAGTGGTTTGGGCATGTGCAGAAAAGAAGACAATCTGGTGAAGAAGATTTGGGACCGACAGGAAGAAGGCAAGAGGAGATGAGGTCATTCTGCAAAGAGGTGGATGGATTGGGGGAGAGAAGACCTATGAAAGTCAGGCATGAGTATCGAAGAAGGCAGGGGAGTGGCACTGAATAGAGAGGAATGGCAACATTTGACACAACATCCTCACCTCTCTAGAAAATGGGAAGAAGGGGGATGATGATGATGATAACTGGGGAAGGCAAGGTGGCATACAAGCTCTGACTACTGTTTCTGTACAACAAAACTAAACTAAAGCAAGTGTTACTATTATTGTTATTTTAAATTATTGGCCCTGCTGTTTTGTTGTTGTTGTTGTTGTAATCCTGGCTTCACAGGACTAATGTGTATTTGGTCAATATTGATGCAGTTGTAATATAGTCCCACCTTGTTGCAATTTGCCACTCCCCACTGCAGTTACCCATGTCCCATCCGGCTGCTTCCTGCAGCCCCTACCTTGGTTTGAAGTCACCAGTTGCCACTGACAAGTTATCATATAATGCTCCATAATGAGGGACATTTCTCTACATGAATGCTAAGCGTGTTTTTTCTGATTACCATTCATAGTAAATCACATGCAGAAAATGGTGAGTTCAAATAAAAACATAAAAACACAATAAAATCTTTTTTTGCAGGGGACAAGCCACTCCAAACCCACATGAAATTATGTATACTGACTACATGGTCACAACTCAGTGGCGGAAAGAGGAAAAAAAGAAAAGTGTTCCGGCAGCTCACGCAATACAATAGATTGTGGTGAAATTTACTTCAACATTAAGTTCTTGCATTAAAGCCACTCAGGAATGTAGTGGTGCTAATGCACAACTATATCCATAGAGTGATATAGCCCTGACTGCAACCCAGCTAAGTTATGACTGATAAGCAGCTCAGGAGTTACAAGAGTCTATAAGGCATGATGCAAAAGGAGTAGTAGGTGTTGGCTTAAATAATCCTAAGGTATGTGTGTCTGACAATCCTGGGGGTGGGACTAGGGTATGCGTGTCTGACAATCCTGGGGGTGGAGGTGGGACTAGGGTATGTGTGTGTCTGACAATCCTGGAGGTGGGACTAGGGTATGTGTGTCTGACAATCCTGGGAGTGGGGTGGGACTAGGGTATGTGTGTCTGACAATCCTGGGGGTGGGGGTGGGACTAGGGTATGCGTGTCTGACAATCCTGGGGGTGGAGGTGGGACTAGGGTATGTGTGTCTGACAATCCTGGGGGTGGGACTAGGGTATGCGTGTCTGACAATCCTGGGGGTGGAGGTGGGACTAGGGTATGTGTGTGTCTGACAATCCTGGAGGTGGGACTCGGGTATGTGTGTCTGACAATCCTGGGGGTGGGACTAGGGTATGCGTGTCTGACAATCCTGGGGGTGGAGGTGGGACTAGGGTATGTGTGTCTGACAATCCTGGGAGTGGGATGGGACTAGGGTATGTGTGTCTGACAATCCTGGGGGTGGGACTAGGGTATGTGTGTCTGACAATCCTGGAGGTGGGACTAGGGTATGTGTGTCTGACAATCCTGGGGATGGGGTGGGACTAGGGTATATGTGTCTGACAATCCTGGGGATGGGACTAGGGTATGCGTGTCTGACAATCCTGGGGGTGGGACTAGGGTATGCGTGTCTGACAATCCTGGGGGTGGAGGTGGGACTAGGGTATGTGTGTCTGACAATCCTGGAGGTGGGACTAGGGTATGTGTGTCTGACAATCCTGGAGGTGGGACTAGGGTATGTGTGTCTGACAATCCTGGGGGTGGGGTGGGACTAGGGTATGTGTGTCTGACAATCCTGGGGGTGGGACTAGGGTATGCGTGTCTGACAATCCTGGGGGTGGGACTAGGGTATGCGTGTCTGACAATCCTGGGGGTGGAGGTGGGACTAGGGTATGTGTGTCTGACAATCCTGGAGGTTGAACTAGGGTATGTGTGTCTGACAATCCTGGGGGTGGGGTGGGACTAGGGTATGTGTGTCTGACAATCCTGGGGGTGGGGGTGGGACTAGGGTATGTGTGTCTAACAATCCTGGGGCTGGGGGTGGGACTAGGGTATGTGTGTCTGACAATCCTGGAGCTGGGGGTGGGACTAGGGTATGTGTGTCTGACAATTCTTGGGGTGGGGGTGGGACTAAGGTATGTGTGTCTGACAATCCTGGGGTGGGGGTGGGACTAAGGTATGTGTGTCTGACAATCCTGGGGGTGGGGGGTGGGACTAAGGTATGTGTGTCTGACAATCCTGGGGCTGGGGGTGGGACTAGGGTATGTGTGTCTGACAATCCTGGGGGTGGGGGTGGGACTAAGGTATGTGTGATGACAGTCTCCAGTGCAGACCAGGGGATCTAGCAAGAGTGTGAGCTGGTGGTCAGTAAGACAAGCCACTTGTATTTTAAGTGATGTCCCAATATTGCACCCATTGTATACTGCATCATGGACTTGTTGCCAAAATTCACAAGCTGGGAAATTAGTTTCATACAGATAATGGCTCAGTATCCCTTGTTCTTATTCCCACTGTTAGTGGCTATGATTTGCTGTGATGCTGGAACAAATACGTCAGTGGGGCAAAGGGATGAGATGAATGGTTGATTGGCAAGGACAAAAAGTTACATACTGTCTTATAACTACCGTGCAGATTTGATTTGCAATGCATACAGTCAGACTCTCATCTTACCACTGGTTATCACTGTTGTATATGAACGGACATCTCCGTTGCTTATTTTAAAGCTGTCTCGCTATGTTAAACCCATTTAACATAGCGAAACAGTAAAAAAGCAACTGAGATCTTGCTTTCTCCGTTGCTTTTGACCACAGCTCTGATGTACTGCGTAGGCATGCACAGTACATCAGAACTGCCGTGGATACCAGACAGCTGCGGAAGGGCAGCAAAGAGGCATTATACAATGCCATTATTTAAGAAAAGTAATTATTTCTTTTCTTAAATAATGTCATAGTATAATAGCAATAACCCACTTCTGGGTGTGGGTAATGCGGGATTTACCCACGGTTGTCTTTGTTTGGTCCATCGGGCTTCGCCCTCGGGACCAAACCAAGCCAACTGTGGGTAAATCCCGCATTACCCACACCCAGGCATGGGTTATTGCTATATTATCAGTGAGGGGAGCAGGGTAAAGTTCTCTACACAAGTAACACATTGGGGGAGTTTTCCACCTTAAAAATTGTTTTGCTGTATTGTTGTCAATGTTCTTTTGCATGAGATTCATTTTAAATCAAGAACAAAATATTCAATCATTTGTGTGCTAAGGCCAGTAGGTTTCGTGCTCCAACAATGAAGGACATATGTTTGAGCATTTGATTTTTGTTCAGGTATAGTAAATACTAACATATCTGTTTTTTAGCACTTCAAGAAAAATAAGTAAAGATAGCTAATAAATTTTGCATTGGTCAGATATAGTGAATACTAACATATTTGGTTTTGTATCAGTTAAAGAAAAGTAAATAAAGATAGCCAATAAATTCTGCAATGAATATGCCAATTTTCATGAGCTATGCCAGGAATGGGTCTATATTAGATGAACGAAAGTTCATCTTAGCGTACGCTCACATGAGCGAATATTGCGGAACTCGAAACCGCAATTGCGAGATCGTGGTACAGTGAAGATGGGAATATTTGCCCTTTCCTCACTGTAGTGTGATCTCGGAGTTGGAATATATATTTGCGGGGGTGTGGGGGGGCGTAGCCCCCCACAATTGCAGTTTCGAGTACCTGGATATTCGCTCATGTGAGCGTTTGCTAAGATGAACTTTCGTTCATCTAATATAGACCCGCCAAGAATTTACTATGATTAATGGAATCATGCTTAGTTGTGATGCAAATAACAATAATTAAGATATCTAACATACATGTTTAATTGCACACCCAAGCCATTGCAAAACTCACTATATATTATATAACATAACTTTTTTGTATAAAGACCCCCTCCTTTACACTTGATGTAGGAGATTTGTGTAAAATAAAAACAAAACTCACATTTTCCCTCTTCTCTGAATTCCTTAACTAAAAAGCAAAACACAGCACCTGTGACAAACCCAGTTTCAACATAGTAAAGGCATTCACAACATAAACTTTCAATCTTCTGCAATATTGTGTGCCATGATAACAAGTCAGCTAATAAGTAGTACTTCCCCCTTTGACAACCATTATCACCACATCCATAAGCATATTTCTTACTAAGTAAAAACTCACCAGACAGACAAGAATGGGCAGCAGTTAAAAGATATGATGTATGAACATTTTAATGATATTTCAAAATATGCAAGAAATAATGCACTGACAAAGCATATCATGAATGTTATTCAAGAAGGAAATTATCATACTTTTACATTTTAGTATTAGAATCAATTATAAAAAGCCTACGAGGTGGAGATATTAAGAATTGTATGGATGTTGAAGAGAGAAAATGGATATTGTAATTTGATGTAACACATAAATCTGGGTTGAATGATGTGGTGCCTTTAAAACCCATACTAAAACATAGAGGCTTGAAACATTAATTCAGTTTGGTTAGGCATAACTAATTATGTTAAAATCTTAAGAAGAAATAATGAATTTTATTATAGTAGTGTCTTTATTTAATTTATATTAAATTGATTATGTATTATTATATGTTCACTTTAATTTGGAATAATGTGCTCTAGATAAGTTTATTTAAATGAGTTGATTGGAAGTGTAGTATAGGTTGATGGTGAACCTGATGAAGCATGTGTGAAAACATGTTTGTTCTTTACATTCTGTATTAAAAATGTTTTACTTACTCCTAAGTGGTGCATGGTATTTTGTTTTAATTGATCTGGAAGTAAAACACTTACAAAAAAGGGAAAAAGTATAATATAGGAATTTTTAGCATTTTAAATACAAATAACATTAGAAATGATGTAAGAAGTGTGGTGGTGATGGAATGGTATATAAACATTAAAATGGATGTTTTTTGCTTGCAAGATACCAGATTTTACAATGAAGAAAAAAGGGCAATAATATGGGGGGGGGGATTGATTGGTAGGAAATCAGACGTGTTCTGAAATAGAAATTCTTATAAAAATGAAGAAATAAGAATTTTAGATGTAACAATAGTAGTACCAGGAAGGGTAGTGATATGAGGTATGATAATGAGACAAAAATGTATAAGATTAATTGTTATTTATGCATATACTAATATGACAGAGAGAAAACTGAAACAGAAAAACATTGTGTTAGTAAATTTGCCAATAGTGATGGTAGAATGTTAACTGTTACCTGTGGAAAAAAGGGTAAAATTAACATGGGATATTAAGAAGTTAAAGGGATTTAATTAAATGTGGAGATTTAAAAACAGGAAACAGAGAATGGACATATAAAAGGGGGATTTTTAAGAAATAACAGGATGAACAGATGACAGAATTTTCAAATCATAGAGAAATATGGGCTAGAATAGGGCAAGACAGTGAAATAATAAAGGAGAGAAAAGGGATAAAGAGATTAACAGCATAGTTTAAAAAGGAGGAAGAAATGATAAGAGAGAGAGAGAGAGAGAGAGAGAGAGAAATAATATGGACATATGAAAATGAGAGCATTTTATAAAAATCAGACACAGTGGCAGGTAGAGTATAGGTAAGCATATAAAAATATATTTAGAAGTAGAAAGAAGAATAAAAAAGAAATACAATGAAATATAAATAAATTTTACAGAATTATGAGAAAGAAATAGAAAAAGAAAGTGGCAAAATCAGGGACATAGAAAAACAGATGTATAAAAAATAGAGGAAAAAATAAAAATGATGTTACATAGGCAAAGATTTTTTTCTGAAAGAAAAGAAGAAAGAGGATGTTTCTCCTTATTAAGGAAAAGAAGTAAAAATGAGAGAAGGAAGGGTGAATGCTATCCTAGATGGCAAAGGTGATATAAAATACAAACAAGAGGATATGGAGGTAGTAGGAAGTTTTATACAGAAAATGTATGGAAAAAGAGGAAGTGGATGGGCAAGAAGAATGAAAAGTGAAAACAAAAATCTGAAAAATTAAGGATTTTTTTTTTATAAAATGATGTAATCCATCTATGATGCCCCACCACTGGACCAGTAATCAAGGAGCCTCAATCCTCACTACTGGCACCAGTAGGGGACATACATTGGGAGGATAACAGGTACACACACAGTATTTCCAGATGGAGCTGTCTGCATCAAGTGCAATTTCACTTAAGAGGATGCAGAGACCACAGTAAGTTCAGGGCTGGTTTCTCCCTCTTTCTCCAGATCCCCAATAAGACTCCCCACTGGCACAGCTATAGAGTTGAGATCTTAGCTGAGTGGCTAAGCGAAAACCTTCACACTCTTTGAAGTTTGATTCACACACACACACACACACACACACACACACACACACACACACACACACACACACACACACACACACACACACACACCTGGGAAAGGCTAACAGAGGTTTACTAGCTATGCACCCTTTTGCCCAGACTATAAAGTAGTTATCACTGCCACCAGCCAACTCCTTATCAGCTACTTTAAGACCATTAACAAAGGGTGTCCAATCTTACTGTGTAATACTAATTTTAATACAAATGGTAGTTTGACCAAGAGCAAGGCTATTAGGAGTGGCCTATACAGTGTCACCAAATAAATATGCAAGTACTCTCAAAACTTAACTATCTCTAAACAGATTAGCCACAATGAAAAGTTTAAACATATTTAATAATGAAAGAACAAGACAATACTAAATATATATTTACAGTGACGTCAGAGTTAAAAAAAACATAGGAAATATTTAAAACAACATTGCACAACAGTCTCAAATAAATAAAGAAAAATATCTAAACTAAGCTTTACTATATTCCTGACTGTATCTAAGAGAGTTATGCTATTCCCTAATAACTTACTTCATCAGAGCAAGGCAAATGTGTGGTGAATGGGGCTTCTCATCAGGTCCAAGACTGAATACTGACTGCACTGTCTCTCTGCAGAGTTCTTAAATTAAAATCTCAAATATTATTGCTGGGATAGCTGGCAAAATGATATAATTTCTTGTCATCTGACTCTATTCCAGGTGAAACCCCCACTGCTGGATGCTTAGCAGTATTTAGCATTTACCTGTGAAAATGCATAGACCTCAGATCTTTGGCAGATGCTGGAAGCCATAAAATAATTGCATTCCTTCATACTTTCAGAGGTAGTAATTACTTCACTCTGAAGACAATACAGAAATATTTTCAGCACAGACTCTGTGTCTAGCTGCACTGAAAACTGAAAGATACCATATCTTATTGAGTAGCCATAAAGTAATTTAATTTCAGCTATTTTTCTGAAGTTAACTTCCTGTATTCCAGTTTCCACTGTTAAAATATACACATTTAAACAGTTACAATAGTGAATGTACTTTTCTGTTCTCTTCCAGTGGGGCACACTATGGTTACATTTTGAGCACAAGCACTTTATAAAATACCTCCCCAACGCACACATCTGTACAGACCAGTTTGATATACACATGACATACAGTTCTAATACAGTTGTAACATAAGCATGCTACATAAATTATGTTGATATTCACAAATGACATATAATTATTTACAAAATTCCAGATAGTTGTGCTGGCAGTATCTCCCTTCATGACACTATCCATCCATTTACAACCTCAGTTTTCCCACATAGGTTCAGGGTGTCACTTTAACAGTGACAATCATCTAGAGCCAATGTTTACAACACTGGTTGGCTAGCCCTGCCATGGGAGTTCTTCCACACCACACACTTGCATGCATACCTATGGCCAATATAGTGTCCAATTCACCTATAACGCATCTTGGGATGTGGGATGAAACTGGAGCACCCAGAGGAAACCCACATGAACACAGGAAGGATATGCAGATTCTGCACAGAAGGTACCATAGCCAAGAATCAAACTGGGGAGCTTCTTGCTGTGAGGTGACAACACTATCTGCCGTGCCACTGTGCATCCCTATAAAATGATATATCTGTAGAAGAAATAGAGAAATTGATAAAAGAAGGTAAGAATGAATCAGCTCCATGATAGTATAAGTTACAAGTATTATAAGGACATGAATAAAGACAAAAGAGAAGTTTAAAAAAATGAAATGAATGAAGGAAGTTAAAATGAAAGAAGCTGTGCTGGAGTGATAACATTTTTAAGAAAGAAGAGGTATAAAAAGTGGAGGACTATAACACCACATAATACTGACTATAAAATATTTATAAAAATATAACAGAAAGGATGGAGAGAGTATTGAATAAGGTAGTAGGAGAAGGAATTTATGGTATAAAATAAAGAGAGGTGAAAGAAATGTTAATTATTTATTTATTTATTGTATTTGTTTAAAGGGAAAGTCTACTGGGCCAACATGAGCCCATTTTCAGTGGAGGCCCGGGGAGAAAAGTTCCATATAAGTCAAGAAAGTTTAAATTTTTAAACAAATATAAATGTAGACTTTCTTTGGCAGATTCAAAGAATTAAACATAAATTTTTATGGTAGTATAAAAACAACCTTGACAAGTATTTACAGTCATATGTAGGCCATAGTAGTTACATGAAGAGGAGGCAAGTATTAACATTTGCACAAGTATAGTGGAGGGAAACATTTCATATATTGAAGTATTAATACTCGCACAAGTGTAGTGGAGCAACAATATTAGATAAGGCAGTAGAACTAGTTATGTTGACTACATATTAGCCTCCAATAAGCGGGAGTGGAAAGAGGGGAGAAACAGGAAGAAACAGATGTTATTTTTGGCATGGGCATAACGAGCAGGAAGAGAGGTGTTGTCTAAGGGATTTTTTAAAGAGAGCAAGGGTTGGGATGGAGGTTATTGAGGTAGGGAGGTTATTCCAGAGTTTGGAGGTAGTGAAGGAATGGAGCATTTGACCAGCTGGGAGTTGGGGTTTTTCAACCTTCAGTAGTATTTTGTTTTCTGATCTAAGGGGTCTGTTTGGATGATACAGAGTTAATATGGAAGAGAGAGATGGACAGGCTTTTGGTCTATATATTATTTTATGAGCTGTAGTTAAATGGAGGTAGTTGAGATGGAGTGGGAGTTATAGCCAGTTAAGTTGATGCAGAGAGGAACAGTGATGAGAACAGGATCTACCATTTGTTGCAAATCTGGCTGCAGTTTATTGTAGCATATGTCAAGCTTAGTTTTAAGTGAAGAGTGTAGGTTTGTGAGGATGGGGCACCATACAGGAGGGATGGGAGAAGATAGGCTGAGGCTAGAGTCTTTTTAGCATTACTATTGAAGTAATAGCTATGTCTATAGAGGGTGCCTAGTTTCTGGTAAGTTTTTTTAATGTTATTGAGTATGTCGAAATCGAATGTTAGGGATTCATCAATAGTGACTCATGGCAGTTTAGTATTGGAGACTACTTCTATGGTAGTGTTATTTTGGGAGTGGATAGAGAATTCAGCCCTGATTAGGGGGGTTGTTTTTTTGGGAGTGAACAGGATCAGCTTGGACTTGTTTGGGTTGAGAGCGAGGTGATTTCTTGACATCCATTTTTCAGTGCATGTGAAGGCATTTTGTGTTAGTAGAAGAAGTTCAGAAGGTTTTTAGCAATGCAAATGATTATTGAGTCATCGGCATATTGTATTACGTCTGCATGGAATAGTGAGTTATGTAAGTTGTTGATGAATAAATTGAATAGAAGGGGGCCCAATATGGAGCCTTGGGGAACATCTGTGGAGACATTTAGGAAGGTGGAGAAAGGTTGTAGCCATTTGGTTGACTGATATCTGTCAGAGAGATAGCTAGAGAACCACATCAGGGTTGAGGGGAGACACCTAGAACATTGAGTTTAGAGAACAAAATGGGATGAGAAATGGTATCAAATGCCTTTGAAAGGTCAAGGAAGAGTGAAGAGACGATCTGACCAGTATCACATGCTCAATTAACTTTATCTACAAAGGAAATGAGAGCTGTGTTTGTGCTATGACCAGGTCTAAAGCCATGTTGGGTTGGGTTAAGCAGCGGGTTGTTAATTAAGTGGTTGAGAAGTTGGGTATGAACACATTTTTCTAGTATTTTAGAGATTGGGGAGAGAATGGCTATAGGCCGAAAGTTGAAGATGTCAGAATTTTTGCCACCTTTCTGTAGAGGAAGAATATAAGCTTTCTTCTAGATATTAGGAACATAGGATTCTTGGATCGATCTATTGATTAGTATACCAATGGGGTAAGAGATGGAATTAGCACTATTTTTTAGAAATTCAGTAGGTAGGTTGTCAGGGGCACAGGAGCAAGGTTTGAGTTTTAGAAGGAGTTTCTTTATGGTGCTTGTAGGTATGGGAGAGAAAGAAAAATTAGGTAGAGAGTAAGGTTTAGAATGAGTAGTTTGCAGGCCAAGGGGGTTTGGCTTTGCTGGGAGGAAAGTAGTGGTCAGTTTGGCAATGGTATCGATGAAATATGAGTTAAAGAGAGAGGCGATCTCAGAAGGGGTTTTTATCATGGTGAGGACAAGGATTTGTATTAGAACCAGGATGAATAAGGGAATTTATTGATCCCCAGAATTTCTGTGGATTTAGCCTGCGTTAGTGCTGTAGCTTGTGGAAGTAGTCTTTTTTATCTTTGGCAACCTGCCTTTTGGCATTTTTATGTAGTTGTTTGTATAGTACCAAGTCAGCTGGGTTTTTGTGTTTCTGCCATGTTCTCCAAGTTTTGTCTCAAGAGGACATGATTTGCTTAGTGGATTTTGTGAGCCAAGTTGCATGGTTAGTCTTGACTCTTTTAGTTCTGGGTGCAGCTATACTGTCTAAGATTTTGCGAAATGTTGAATTAAATAATTCAACTGCATCATCGAGGGGTATGGCATTTAATGGAGCCCAGTTTGTGTGACTTAAGATTTCATTTAGGGTTTCTGGAGAGAAATGGGATAGGTCTCTTGTCTGTTTTAGGTGGTGGTTACTGGCAGTTGTGGTTGTTTTATGAATGACGAAGATGGGTAGGTGGTCGCTGACACTATTATGTAATGTTCCAAAGGTGGAGATTTTATTTGGGTCACACACAAGGATCCAATCTAAGGTTGAGCCTTGTGTCATTTTATGGTTGGGTCTGGTTATGTCAGAAATGAGCTGAGTATAGTTGAACAGGTTTATGCTAGAGGGGAGGTTTGGACTGGTGATATCCATCCAGTTTATGTTTACATCCCCTAATATGACGGTTTTGTTATGAATATTTTTGGATGACCAAGCAAGAATCTCCTCTAGAAATGGGGATGCTGTCACCTGGGGGAATGTATAGAACTATGATGCAGAGGATTTTATGGCTATTAAGTTTTAATAGAGTAACTAAAAGTTCAGCGGAGGAGAACTGTGGAATAGGTTTTGAGTAGGAGACTATGGTATAGATGTTTGGATATATTAATGCGAGATCGTCACCTTTTTTGTGTGGTCTGTCATTCCTGAGGCATGAATAGTTGCGGGGTAGGAATTCTGCATTATTAATGGTTGGTTTTAACCATGTCTCAGTTATAGCAGTGAAATCTGGTTTGATTAGGTTTAATCATGCATGGAAGTGGGGAATTTTATTTCTGATGCTTAGTATATTTATGGTAGTAATGTTTAATGATTTTAAGGGGTTTGGTTGGCTGTCCATTTTGGAATGTGGCCCAGGGTTAGGGTGTACATCACCACATTGGGAGTAGAGAGCAGCAGTTGTCTTTTTATTTTTGGAGGGAATAACATTTGGGAAAATTATAGTAGTAATTGTGTTGATAGAAAACCTTTACTTTGGTTAGTAGAATCAGGTCTGAAGAAAATATGGTAGCACATATTGAGGAATAACTTGGAAGAGTTTGTGTGTAGGTGGACGTTGAGTGAGTTGATTTGAGAGGTATTTGGTTATATCATGTGATGTTAGGTGTGAGAGTAAATAGAGATGTAAGGATATAGTAAGGATTATTGTATAAGTAAAGAGAGGCATTGCAGTTAAGAAGTATTAAATAGAGTAGATAAGAAATTCAGTAGGACTTATGTTGTTATACAATATGAATATGAATAGAGGAAAGTAGGTGTAAAGAGTAGATAGAGATTTAGTAAGGAAGGAGAGGTAAGTGAAGGATGATTTTTTTCAGGAGATATGTAGTATTATGGTAAGAGTACGTTTGTATGAGAGTAGGTGGTAAAGGAGAAAAATGAGTTAGAAAGTAATAGAGGTGTTACTTATATAGAAAAAGTATATAATGTTATAAACAGAAATAATGGAGGTGTTGCATATATAGACAAATTATATAATGTTATAGACATATGTGAATTGGTGTTGGAGCTAAGGCAAGTAAGGAGAAACCACAGAAGGTAGTTGTGGAGACTTGGTTGGTGTTGAAGCCAAGGCCAAGGTGAGTAAGCAGAAGCAAAAAAGTAGATGTATAGGGGTGGAGAAGTGAAAGGAGTGTAAGAGAGAGGGTTCCCAAGAAATACAGGGAGGAAAGGGAATTAAACAGGGAATAGGTAGTTTGGAAGTGGGTGAGGTTAGGAACAGAGTAATTGGGGTGGAGGAATCTAGGGGGTGGAGCTGTGGTTAGGTATGAGTTAAAGGATTGCAGGGGGTAGGTGTGAAAGGGGGTAGGGTAGGGGAGCAGAGTGAGCCCAAGCGTAGCGAGGGCAAATGGAGTGGGGCTAAGCCGGGAAAGGTAAAAGTCTGGTGCTACAAAAACAATCTAAACTAACATAAACAGATAGATTGTTTATTTTATACTTTCTTTTCTTTTTGCTGGACAGAAATGCGGGTTCTTTACAGATTTGGAGTCTTACCCCTCTAAAATTACTAAGATTACAAATGGAGTGGAAGTTTGTGAAAGTCCAAGCTACTTTAGGCATGGAGTTAAGAGAGAAGGGGCTGGAAGGGGGCAAACCCGGTAAGCTGTGCTTGCCACAAGGTTAACAAAAATGCAGCAAATGTGGAAATAGAACTGAGATAACACAAATGTTAAACTTTAAGTGTGAAGAGGTTTTTCAGGTACATACACTTATACAGACTGGGAACAACAAAGAGCTTGAGAAATGTCACCAGGTGTTTGTTCTTTCTTTAGTGTTACAGTGAGTTGTAACTGCTGAATTGGGACACCCGTAGAGTTGAGAGGCAAACTGCAGGTAAAGGAGAAAAAACATACAGTTGGTACAGTGAGATTATTTCCACTAAGGGAGGTGTGTGAGAGGTAAGAGTGGAGGTAGGTGTGGGAGGACAAGCATAATATGCAGTCAAACAAGAGAAAATTAGGATTAATGTATACAGGTTAAACAGTACTATCTTAATACATGCTTTTTAAATCAGAACTATGCATTGTGGGCAACAACAATTACACATTTAAGTAATTAGACTGATTATACAGAGCTTCAGTGACACTTTTGATAGGTAATATGTAATTAACTGCTTAGAAATATTTAGCAAACTATGCAATGCTATAGAAAACACCAGTTAAATGCCAAGATAGCATATGGTTAAGCATTTAATATATGGGTTATATTGTGACAAAAATCAATCATAGCATGCTTGCTAGGGAAACAGGTAATGCTTTTGCACAAAGAACTGTCTCAATGAAGATAAATTGGTCAAATAACAACCTGGATAAAAAAATATCTTGGCACTCAGTACAGGGTAGAATTCTGTAACTGCCTTATTAGTATGCACGTGCGAGCAAGGAAAGCCTCAGAATAAAAATGTAGTATAAATGCCCGGTGTGCGGTAGCCTGCAAGCTTTTAACTCGCCAGTTTTCAAACAGATAAATGCAGCCCAATACAAATTACAGCAAACATGATATATTATGATTTATTAGCGAGCAGCAGCCTACAGACTTTAAGATCACCCATCTTAAACAGTATAAATGCATCCCAGTACAGATTGGAACAAACGCAGGCTTTTAAATTGCCTATCTACAAACAATATAAATGTGACCCAGCACAGATTAGAGCCAAACTATTTCAGTTAAACCTTTGGGCAACTGTGCCGAGGATGCAATTTGTTCATGCAGTTGGCAGGTAATAGGCAGGGGGACACTGTAAGATACAGCATTATGCTGCAAGCAAGAAACGTATGCGACTACAAAGTCTATACGCCTTCTTTGAGATGGGAGCAAGTAGGACACTTTGCGATCAAGATATAAGTAAATACTACCTCTTGGGAAAAGGCATCCTGCACAAATACAGTTAATATGGGGAACAGAATACTAGGCAGTGTTAGAAATTAGCAAAGAGGTTGCTTTCACAAAAAACACTGCATATGTTATTCAGAACAAGGTAGCAGGCAAATTATTGATTCAAATAGGAACCAGAGTGGACAAAAGGTGTACAAATATTAAATTCACTTCCTTAGCTAGCACAGCATTATCTGTCGCCTGGGCCATCCTAACAGTACTGGAGGTAGAAGAAACTATTTGAAAATGACGCCGAATGCCAGTTAGTATAGAGGAAACCTTTGGCTGGATCCAATTGGTTGGGGGCGGGGCATGTAATTAAGCCGGGAAAGGTAAAAGTTTGGTGCTTCAAAAACAATCTAAACTAACATAAACAGATAGATGGTTTACTTTATACTTTCTTTTCTTGTTGCTAGACAGAAATGTGGGTTCTGTACAGATTTGGAGTATTACCTCTCTAAAATTACTAAGATTACAAATGGAGTGGAAGTTTGTGAAAGTCCAAGCTACTTTAGACAGGGAGTTAAGAGAGAATGGGCTGGAAGGGGGTAAACCCGGTAAGCTGTGCAATGAAATAAGTAGTAGAGATGATACTGAAAG
This sequence comes from Protopterus annectens, assembly GCF_019279795.1. Lineage (NCBI taxonomy): Eukaryota > Metazoa > Chordata > Ceratodontiformes > Protopteridae > Protopterus > Protopterus annectens. Next base: position 1,211,872,060 of record NC_056744.1, on the reverse strand, counting down.
AAAGAGGTAAGACTGAGAAGAAGTGTCATAGCTAAATCATTTGGTAAAGTAAACCATGAAGCAATGCCACAGAGTCTATAGGCATATGGCTAAGGAGAACAAATATTAATGTAATAAAGTAATGTTATCAAAATCCATGAGTGCAATTATAAATTGATGGATTGGAAAAAAATAAGTATTAAGAGAAGAGTAAAACAGGGATGTCTGATCAGTATGTGCTTATTTGTACTAGTAATGAATGCAGTAATACAAACATGCATGTATGAAATGAGGGAGGCAAGATGTGAGATGAAAGGAAAAATTACTTTATCAATGTGTATGGCATATGCAGATGATTTAGTTTTAATAACAAAAAACAACTGTTACATTAGTGTGGTTGTAATAACAATTGAAAACTGTTAAAAAGCTGTCCTGCAGTTAAACAAACTGAAGTATAAGAGATTTTATGAGATAGAAAAATACATGCGTCTGGAGCATTTCTCCCTGGGGCTCCACTGAAAGTAGACTCTGTCATAGTCAAACTTTCCCAGTCAACAAATGTTAAATAAATAAAAATAAATAAATAAAAAAAAATGCATTGAACTATGGAGAATTATATTTAATAAGAAAAAGTTTTATAAGAAGATATGATCTATATGATTTCTTTATGATTCTTTATGATGGTTTATGGAAGGTGGATGAGTTTAAATACTTGGGATCAATAGTTCAGAGTAATGGTGAGTGTGGAAGAGAGTACAGGCAGGATGGAGTGGGTGGAGAAGAGTGTCAGGAGTGATTTGTGACAGACGAGTACCTGTAAGAGTGAAAGAGAAGGTCTACAAGAGGGTAATGAGACCAGCTATGTTATATGGGTTGGAGACAGTGGCATTGACAAAAAGGCAGGAGTTAGAGCTGGATGTGGCAGAGTTAAAGATGTTAAGATTTGTACTGGGCATGACGAGGGTGGACAGGATTAGGAATAAGTATATTAGAGGGTCAGCTCAGGTTGGAAGGTTTGGAGACAAAGCCAGAGAGGCAAGATTACATTGGTTTGGACATGTGCTGAGAAGGGATGCGGAGTATTTTGGGAAAAAGATGCTAAGGATGAAGCTACCAGGTAACAGGAAAAGAGGAAGGCCTAAGATAAGGTTTATGGATGTGGTGAGAGAGGATATGCAGGTGGTTGGTGTGACAGAGCAGGATGCAGAGGACAGGAAGAAATGGAAACAGGTGATCCGCTGTGGCGACCTCTAACGGGAACAGCTGAAAGAAGATGATGATATATGATTTATATTTTGTATTCATTTTCATTAATGTGCATTATGTGTATTAAATGTGTATTGGAATCATTTCTTTTGAGGGAAATCTTAGAGTCTGTGGAGAGAAAATGATGTAATATTAGGAGGTTATTTAAGTGCACTTGTGAATGAAAATGGTACTCTGATGAAGTTTCATGTTTGTGTTGAATAAAAGGAAACAAAAGCACTAAAAGAATATTTTTTGTAGTGGTTCTTTCCGCAGTGAAGTGCTCAGGCCTGGTAGCGTAGTTTTTATTAAAAAAGTTTTTTATTTCTTTGCCAAGTGTTGTTTGCGGATTATGCATTGAATATATTTTACAAAAAGTAATAAAGATCTTGGAAGTAACATTTGGTGAGTAAGAATGTTTAATAAGTTAATGGAGAGAGATACTGGAACAAATAAAAAAATAGTTAACTTGGTGGAAAAGGTTTTACTTATCATTTCAAAAAAAGATATATATGCATATATGCTGAATACTTACGCATCAGGAAAAAATAGAATGCTTAGGTGGAATATATATGCTTCCAACCCAAATGGAAAAAGAGTTATTTGATATTTTTTGGCTTCACCTGGGGCTCAAGGCTGAATCCATTGAGAAGAAGACTAATTTAGAATAATAATAATAATGATAATAAATAAAAAAATGAAGAAGGAGAATGTGATTTGAATTTAAAAAATCCAGTGGTGCACTTAGCATCTATGCATTTATTTTAGATAAGAAGAAAGGTAAAAACAAAAAGAAATGATAGGTGAGGTGCAATATGAAAAATATAAAAAATTATGGGAAAAGAAAAAAGAGACAGGGTGGAAGGAAAACGTGTGTGTGTGTGTGTGTGTGTGTGTGTGTGTGTGTGTGTGTGTATATATATATATATATATATATATATATATATATATATATATATATATATGGGTTCCCTACTTTAGACCGAAAGCACAAAAGATCGACACTCAAAACACCGACTCCAGAAGAACGACGAAGCAGATGACCAACAAGTCGTTATCCTGACAGCGAAAACACCGACAGTGGTAACTTGTGAGCGCGACCCGTTAAGTGTGCGATAGTGAGGGACTTAGGGTTAGGGTGCGGGTAAGGTACGTGTGCGATAGTAAGGTACTTAGGGTTAGGGTGCGGATAAGGTTAGTGTACGATAGTGAGGGACTTAGGGTTAGGGTGCGGGTAAGGTTAGTGTGCGATAGTGAGGGACTTAGGGTTAGGGTGCAGGTAAGGTAAGTGTGCGATAATGAGGGACTTAGGGTTAGGGTGCGGGTAAGGTGAGTGTGCTATAGTTAGGGACGTTAGGGTTAGGGAGCGGGTAAGGTAAGTGTGCGATAGTTACGGACCTTAGGGTTAGGGAGTGGGTTAAGGTTAGTGCATAGATAGTTTTGTGTAATGTGTAGTGTAGGTTTTTAGATTGTTGGTGTGCTTGTGTTATGTGTGTGTTGTGTGTAACAGTGAAGTTTTTGTTTTGTTAAGAGTCGGGATTGTGGTGTGTCGGGCATGTGAACTTTCGTGTTTTTGAGCTTTCGTTCTTCTGGCATCGGTGTTTTGAGTGTTGATCTTCCGACGTTAAAAGTAAGTGACGCTGGTAGAAAATGAAAAGAATGGTATAATATGATAATGGTATACCCATGGAAAGAATTAAAAAAGGTGAATAAAGACAATAAAAGACAGAAGAAAAAGATTGGAAATCTTTTATGAAGCAGAGACTTTTTGTGGAGAATTGTATTAGATAAGTTACCAGTGAAAGGGAATATGAAATATAAGGCGATGGAGGCAAGAAAATGTGTTGACTGTTGTAAAGAAGAAGAAGAAGAAATAAAACATTATTTTTTTTTTTTTTGGATTGCAAAAAGAATAAAGAATTTTGGGAAAAGTTTAAAAAGAAATATAGATGGGAAGAGTTTAAATGCATAAATATGAATATGATATTACAAGGGAAGTATGGTAAAGAAATGTGATAGTGACAAATGTGACAAAGTACTGTTTGTGTCAATATGGATGCTCTGGAAAAAGATGTAAGAGTTTGTTATACAACAAGAAAATGGAAGAGGATGATGCATTAGCTGAAAAAAAGATTGTGGAAGAAATGATGGGAAGATACAAGGTAAATATAAAACAAAAATAATGAAAGAAATAGAACTATTTAGTCAAGTTATTTTGTGTTGATAACTTGTCCTTTTCTGCTGATAACTTGCATATAATTTTAAGTATGAATCTAAAAAAAATATGTAAATAATTAATTTAATTTGTATATGTTATAAAACTGATAGAAATGTTAATAAAGCATCCCTACTCTTTTCAATAAGTGCATTGTGGTCTTTTAAATATGCCTGAGCTATCAACAACTAAGGCAGATAGGACCTTGGTTTAATGTTTCATCCAAAGGATATCTCACAAAGAGTGCAGCAACACTTAATGCTGCACTACAGTGTTGGTAATAGAAAATAAATCCATTTACTTTGTGTGGGAATAGAACCCATAACCTTCTGTTATTCTGGTGACAAAGATGACTGGGCTACCTGTTGAGCCACTGACACTGGCAATTAACAGTAGTTGGACTTTACAGAAGATGTGGGAGGAAAATAGTGAATAGCCAGTACCAGATTGTTCATCCTGCGGAGGAGAGAGATGGTCTGAAAGGTGCATGGCATACAGCAATAAGTCACAATATGCTCTTGGCTGGACTAAACCAATTTTTCATGGTAGCCTTCATGGGCTATGTGTGGAAACATGCACATCCACAAGGGAATGCATTGCAAGTTCTAGCATCTGCATATATGCATGCCAGCCACTGAGGGGAAGGTTAGGCTTAAACTAAAATCCCTTGTTAGTGGCATGAAAGCTGGCCTCTTATAATGAGCACTCACCATACAGTTGGACATATGACCTGCTTGATTCTAGAGGGACTGATAGCAGGTAGCCAGTGGGGCATTAAAATATTAAAAGCCATCTTCTTATATAAGATGCAGACTGGAATATAATTTTAAATAATAAATTAAACAGATCAGACTGAAGCTAACATTAAATACATCTGGGGTTGTGGCTCATGAGAAATAGATGGATCCCTATAACGTTTGCTACTCATTTAGGATCAAATTTACAAATTACTTTTTATCCCTATGTCTACAGGTTTTGGTCCAAAATGGATTTCTTTCTCATGTTAAGTAATTTTTTATGAGCAGTGAAAGACATACGCTCCAAGGATTTTGTTGCATTATGCTGCAATTACATTGTCCATCTGTCTTTCTTGAAGATATAACAAGGTAAGGAAATTAAGATATAATTCAAACCCTCTGTTAGATAGTAGATTCAATGATACAATGGCATAGAATCTATATTGTTTTACATCAACTGTTCAGGATTTAAATATCATCTATGATATTTATGGGCATTTTTTAAATCTGTTCTAAGGGAGAACTTATTAGTTTTGCATAATATTTAGCTAAACAGACAAAAGAAGGAATTCATTAGCAAAATAAACTTATGGTGCTAAATAATAAAGTTAACTGAAAATATGAGGGTTCCTATTACTTGATTGCAGACGCATTCTGTCAAATGTGTCTTGATCGTACATAAAAGAGCGAAAAGACAAAATAGCGAAGTGGCTTTTAAGTGGGAAAGAATTCGCTTGGCCGCTTCCATTACTTTGACATTTTCAGCACTGTTGTGCGATCTCAGAGTTGGTATATTTAAGTAGGGTGTGTGTGGAGGGCACAGCCCCCCACACTGGAAGGTGTGGGGGTGAAGCCCCCCACTTTATGTAATGTTTTAAAGTTTTTTATCTATTAATTTTTTGGAACAGCGATTTTTTTTCCCTTGGAAAAAAAATCGCTGTTCTGAGATTTTGACATTGTAAGCTTTCGCTTACATGGGGTCGATTAGTCATTGTTTGCTTTTTTAAGCATTCAATGGTGTAATATAGACCCAATACGATAATGATACAGAAATCTTATTAAAGGAGCATCAGTCTAAGCTCACTAGAATTATTTAATCTCATCTGACTGCTGTTGAGAATAAAGTAACCATTACACTGATTGGGGACTTTTTCCCTCAACATTACTAGCAAATATTTTGAAACTGTCAAAACCAAATAATTATATACATATAAAGGTAAGTGCTGTGTTTTTGAGTCTGAATACATTTTAGCATATTTTTGTAATGCTTATAAAGAAATATATAGCAAGCATAATAATGTTACTGGCATGAATGCTTCTTAAGTTTTAATTAACAATAAAGGACTAGTCTTGGTTGAAATTGTAAAGCCAATGTTACAATACCAGTATAAAAAGAACAAAGTATTGAAAGTTCTTGCTAACTTAAAAATTGAAATGCCAACTGGTTTTGATTGCTAAGATACAATTAAACCACAAATTATAAACCAGTATCATTAATCAAAATATATACAAAAACTGATGTATCTCTATAACTTAAGAATTATAATTTCTAGGTGAGAAGTTAAAATTACCTTCTGAAACAGATTTTACGAGAATCAAGCACACTCAAGATTAGAGATTTAGGATAATAGGTTTAGACCTACTTTGCAATTGGTTATGTAACAGAAAAAAAAATTAAAAGTATTTCTAGCAGTAGATGCATCTAGGACATTCAAAAGAGTAATACTTTATTTTCCCTAAGAGTGCTGTATATTCTGAATTTACCTTCTACGTATACTCAAACTATTTCTATCTTATAAGCCTGCGCTTATTTATCTGTAAATGGCATAATTTCAGTTAAGAGTTCTGTGTGTATGGGATAAAACAAGAACGTCCTCTATCTTTGCAGCTATTTAATTTGTATACAGAACAAACTATGTATAATTTAATTATCATCATTATTTAAACTGACTCAGTATCAATATTTTTCACTACATTTGCAAGCAGATCCACTCTGTCTTTTTGATACATCCAAACTTACATTGCATAAGTTCTCTCACAAATGCTTATAAATGGCAACTGGAGTGCACAGGTCTACATGAAAAGGTCAGCATATCAGAATGTTGAATTTTATAAGATCAAGACTGGGTGATTGCAAATCTACAACATTGATGGGCTGGAACCTTGAAAGCCGGCAACACTGACAACAGATTGTTTTGTAGGCAAAATACATCAACTTCAAGATAGAACTACAGCAAAGAAAGGGCAAAAGCCCAACACACACTGTAGTGCAATCTCACATAACCACCTACTGTCACCGCATGTTGTTCCATTGTTCAATGTTCCAGCCCATCAAGATTTTTGTGCTTTGATCATTTGGTCTAGATCTTGTGGAAGTCAACATTTTGGTAAGTTGACTGTCTTAGGTAGACCTGAGTACACAGTTTTCCTTTTTGTAAAGATTTCATGTTTGCCCTTTATTTTTTGTCTAGCCAATATCTGTGCATATCAACTAAAGAGCAACCATTTGCATCTATTACAGCACCTGTCTTTTTCTTACTCTTAGAAGTAGTGACCTAAACCACCCATAACTTACTAGCATATGAATACATTTTATCTAGAAGGAAGTGAGCAACAAAACTCATCAAATGTCATCTCAGACCAGCATGCTTGAATATGTGTAAACTTAGTTTGCTGTATTGTGCAAGTGAGTGTGAGCTTTGCTGGCAATATAGTGATAAATTGTCTAATCTTCTAATGCTATCATTTCATTGAAACCAGGTCTAGAAGTAACTGAAGTAAGGAATATTCTCTAACTACAACTAAATCCACACAAGCCTATACTAATACCACTGAATCAAAGTTTCAGAAGTATAAAGTTATGCAAAGTTATGGAATTAGTATTAACTCTTCTGGTATTAAATATTTAGATGTTTAATATCCTCGGAATAGAAAGAATTTCATATTTATGAATCTGGTCAGGACATTGGAAGTGGTGAAAATGGATATAGAGAGCTGAATTCAAATGCATTATAATATCCTTTCAAGCCTGGGCATTAAATGAGTAAAGTTCCTAAACACTTTTGATTCTTTAACAATACAGTATAAAAACTTGCAATTAACTGCTTATTCTATGTATAAAAATAACAACTCATCATCAGTTTACTTAAACATAATGATTCCATTGAAACATGGGTCTAAATACAGCAGTGATTTGATTGCATTTAATATGAAGGTTTATGAAATTGCTGTCTAGATGCTTTGGGAACATAAAAAAAACTGGATCACGAAAAGATAAACTAATGTGGATGCATATACTTAAATATGGAACAAATCTCTCCTTTATTATATTTTTCAAATATATAAAATATGAATTATCATTTTCCATTACATAAGTTAAACAGCATATGGTCGATGAAAAGAATGATCTTAACAAATCTCTACTCTGCCAGCCGTCATAAATAATCTCAATATTACACTTAATTCAGTAAAGCTTATATTATGGAAATCCAGGCAGGTAGCTGACTGGAAAATAAACATTGTATGGGGTAATAACAAGCTAGAAACAATTCAAGAATTCCTTGTTAAAATATGGCTCATCGTAATAAAACTGTGGTAATCAGTTTACAGAATAGCTACAATAAAGCTATTTCTGGTTATTACTATAGCTGCAGATCAGGTTAACAAAGTACATTCTTGATTGAACAAAATCCCTGTTGTGATGTCATCATATTTTATGGTAAGAGATGCATGTTAATTTTTAAAAGTTGCTTGACGATTAATTATTTCAATTAAGAAATCTGCTTAAGTGAATTAAATCTTGTTGGCATCATATTAGAAAAATGGTGATGTTTATGTGGATATTAATCATCATCTTTGAACCCCTTTTTCAATTTTTCTGCATGGGGTTGGGGTGTCACATCAGCTAACACTATCTCTTTTTCTATTCAATGACACTCTCTTATGTTCTTTGACAGTCATGCGTGACTATCAAAGGTCTTCACTAACACAATTCATCCCTCTCATTGCCCAATGTTCTAATTTCTTCCTGCGTTCTTCCTGTCATTCCCAAATCTTCTTCAATAGATTGTCTTCTGCTTTCCTGCACATGTGCCCAAACCACTATAATCTGTTCTCCTTGACTTTTTCTACAGTTGGAGCTACTTGTGTTTTTGTTCTGATGTTCTCATTTGTTCATCTTCCCCATGGTACGCATTCTACCCCTCACCCCTGGCATTTCATCTGCATAACCTCTAGCTTCCTCAACTGCTCTGCCTTCATTTCCCTGATCTCTGTACCATACAGTAGTACTGGTCACACCACTGTTTTGTACACTTTACCTTTAAGCATTTAGGTTCATAGGTTCGTACTAAGCTAACTGCCCTTCCAAGCCATTTTAAGCATAGCCAATTATCCCTTGTGAAAATCAAACCCTGCACCTTGTGTTTGTAAGGCTAACATCTTAACCATTAGGCCACCCTCAATTTTTGACATTCTTCTGTCACAAATTACCAGCAACAGTCTGTGCCAGTTGGATGCAGCAACTGGCATTTTATCTTTGACTTCCTCATTTAGACTTCTCTTGTGTTCATCCACAGTCCCAGATACTCAAAGCTGTTAACCTGTTCTACTATTTTCTCTTCTGTTTCAGCTTTCACATTCTTTTGATTTCCTCCATTTGAATAAGCTGAACATTTAGATAGAACAGGAAATAGTGGAGCAGGTTAACATGTTTAGGACCTAAAGAAACAGTTTTAACAATAAAGGTATTCATTGTTATTGATGTGACTATCTGACCATTGATACTGCCCTCGAAGGAGGACTGCAGCATAAATTTACATTCATGGTAGAGCATAAACAATGCACCTATACTCACATTAATCAAGAGTTTTAAAAGAGTCTAGTGTCATTCACCAGAGCACTAGTGGATGCTCTACATATATTCATTATTTATAGGGCGGCATTACTATGTTAAACTATATAGACAATATTCCCATTACCTCCGGGATGTATAGAGCACCTGCAGCTAAGGCTTTACTGTGTGCATCTGAGACTTTGAGTACTAAAGGCTTTAAAATCAGCTCTTATAACTTTGCACAGGAACAGATGAGGTCTGTTACTTAGGATATATCATTTGCAAAATCAGTTGAGCCCATCCACTGGCTAATTGCCAGGAAGGTCCAGCACACTATAAGATCAGTTGGATCTAGACTAATCAGTTAAGCAAGCATTGTCAAATGCAGCAGCACTGAGGATTCTGGATTATTTGATCTGACAGTTAACACAGAGGATTAAAGCTATAAATGTTACCCAGTTGTTTTTTAGTTAAGTATTCGATTCCCTCAGCCTCCATTTGCCTTCTGTGTAACTGGGCTAAGAATGAAAAGGGTCCCTGAAGATCAGTGCTCTATTCTGGTTAACAAATACAAATATAGACATAAATGAATTCTAAACTACTTAGTCTATATCTAGACAGAAATGATTACTTATACAGTGCTGTGATGACGCAAGGTCATAAGGGAAATCTGAGACCAGTTGCTTTTTAACCAACTAAGCTGATCCCACGACAGTGTGAATGTCAGTATGCTTGAAAGCACTGTGCATATCCTGAGCAGATTGACTTACTGATGTTGTCATTAAGTCAGGATAAATTATATTTTGCACATCGCACACATTCTGGTAAAATTGTTGAAAACGGGAAACTTCTGCTGAATCTCTGGCAGGACCAATTGACCTAAACTGTTATTTCTTAGACAAAATAAAGGGCTCAGTCTTACAATGTGTGACTTTTTTATTTCAATGCATACTAGAGAATGTATTTGTCTCTGACATACAGGAACAAGCAATTGTAACCCCTAAATGTTAAGGTGACAAAATAAATTATAATAATTATACCCTCATCACTTTAACCTGCTACTTAAGTACATTTTTAAAAGGATTATTTTTAGATATTAACGTACTTGATTTTGGTCCTTGAACATCCAGCAGGAACTGTATAAAGTTCTATAGCCAAATATGTTGATGATATAAATGAATGGAACAACAAAGTGTTGAAAGAATCTGTTTTTGAACAAATTCCTTAATCTAGAGTGGTGGCATATGAAATAAGAGAATATCTTATACAATGAGACTTTGTTGATTTCAGAATTTGTTGCCCATGCTCCTAAAGGTTTAAACCATGAATGCTCATGTAAATGTGTTCTTCGGTGTTTTATTTTATTTTTTAATTAGTTATTTTTGTTTATTTTCTGATTATTTTATGTTGTGTAACACTCTCTGAAGGTATTCATTGAAGCATTAAGTGAGATATTCTTGTGCCCCCCTCACCCCCCTTACTATATATACTAACTCCAGGGTCACACTACAGTGGGGAAGAGGGCATACCCTTTCGACAAAATGAGTTTCAGTCAAATGAATTTTTAGTGAAGTGAGCTTTCAGTGAATTGTGCTCAGGGAATTGAATTTCAGTGAAATGAGACTTCTATCAAATGAGTTTCAGTGAAATGTGCTTTCTATCAAATGAAGTAGACCCATATATATATATATATATATATATATATATATATATATATATATATATATATCTATATATACACATAGTTACACTTCATAATCTCGAATTACAGAAATCCCAAATTTCAGTAACCCGAGACCATGAAGCCAAAAACCAGAATGCCGAAAGTGCATAAGAGCAAATTTGAATATCTCAAATCTGCGCTTATGCATTTCCGGTAAGTTGCGTGTACTGTTATGGTGCCTGAAATTGCAGGTGAGTGAGTTTTTGTGAGTGTTTTTGTAAATTGTATGTGTGGGTAAGGGTAGGGAGGTGTAAGTGTGAGTGTTGGATTTGTTGGTGTTTGTGTATGTGTGATATGTATTTGTGTGCGAGCGAGTGGAGGCTGTTGTGGTGTGAGTTTATTTTTTATGTTATGTGCGATCTCGGAGTTGGTATATATAAGTAGGGGGGTGCAGCCCCCCTGCTTATATGTAGTGTAGGGTTGTGTGGTTTGTGTACTGTGGGTGAAATTGTGTGTGTGTTATGTGGTGTATGGTGTATGTATGTTCATGATTGTGTGATTCGTGATTGTGGGTTTCGGTACTGTGAATGGTTTGACTTTATAGTCTCAGGTTACTGAAATTCGGGATTTCAGTAATTTGAGATTATGAAGTGAAATTATATATATATATATAATATATATATGGATTCCTATTACAAGAACGAATGTTCACTACTTCGAACTTGTAATAGGAAGCCTCATTTCTGCGAAAGTTCACTTTAATGAAAGTGAACTTTTGCGTAAGTGCACTTCACCGAAAACACCGCAGCACAGTGGAGGACATAAAAAACAAGCTATGTCCTCCATTATGGTGCGATAGTCAGGGACCTTAGGGTTAGGGCACGGGTTAGGGTAAGGGGATAGTTAGTAAAGTTATCCCCTTACCCTAACCCATGCCCTAACCCTAAGGTTTGTGACTATCGCACCATAGTGGAGGACATTGATATGTCCTTTACTGCATGGAAGTTCAGTACAACACCCGTTCATTGTACTGAACTTCGCGTAAGTGCTCTTTCGATTAAGTGCACTTTTGCTGCAGTGAGCATTCCATGTACTATTTCAAATTAGTGAAAATTCGATCTAGTGTATGGAACCCATATATATATATATATATATATATATATATATATTGGACAGATATACACATATGAGAGCACTGAATTGTTTCAAAACTATTTTTGGTTCACAGCTGTTTAGTTGACAAAATTTGACTGACTACGCAGATGGTCAACAGGCCTGCAAGACTGCACAGTTCGCAGGACTGGAGAGTATGCTTTTCTCCAATATTGTGTGATCTCAGAGTTAGAATACATAATTAGTGGGGGGAGGTGAAGGTGCATGGGGTTTGCCCATCTGCAATTTTTTCTTTTTTTTTTTTAATTTGGCATGCACCAAGGTTATTGCTCAGAACACTAGTAGCATGTCAATTTTGTGGTCGACATTTTGAAAGATGATACTTAGGTCTTTTAATTAAATTCAGTAGACCCATATGAGTAAATGTTGTTTTCAATGGAGTTTTTGCAGACAGCTTTTGTACAGTAATGAAAATTGCCCTTAACTTGCTGTTGTGCGATCTTGTAGTTGGTAGATATAATTAGTGGGGGGTATGTGGGTGCAGGGAGGCTTGTCCCTCAGCAAAAAAAAAAAAAAAAAATCTTTTAATTTTTGTTGTTTTCGGTTATTTTAGAGTCTATTTAAAAAATTGTTCTTTTCTTTTTTGCTATTGTGAGTGTTCAATGTTTGATGAGACATTTATATATATATATATATATATATATATATATATATATATATATATATATATATATATATATATATATATATGGGTCCCCTTCACATGGTCGACTTTTCACAAAGTCGACTTTCATATGGCCGAGACCATATGATTGACTTTTGAAAAGCTGACCATGGGGAATCGCTATCCACGTACAGTGTGGCATGGGAAAGTTTCCCTCTTCCACACTAAAGTGTGATCCCAAAGTTGGTATATTTAAGTTACAGGGGGGGTGCAGGGTGGCTTGCCCCTCTGCTAACAGTTTAAAGGTAAGTGTTGTTTTTTGTGTTTATTTTATATGGTTGGCTTTCCAAAAGTCGATCATATGGTCACGGCCATATGAAAATCGACTATGTGGAAATTCGACCATGTAAAGTAGACCCATATATATATATATATATATGTATATGGGATCCATACAGATCCCCGACGGCACTTTCTGCCAAAGCAGAAATCACCGAACATACTTAACCAAAAGTGCTGTTCACCGAAGCTGCACTTTCGGATAAGTATGCTCTTTGTTCCGGTCACACTACGGTGTGGTTAAGGGAAATTTCCCTTTTCCCCACTGTAGTGCGACATCGGAGTGAGAATATAAAAGTAGGGGGGTGCGCAGGGGGGCTTGCCCCCCCGCATAAAAGAAGATTTAGTGCTTTTTTTTGCTAATGCACTTTAACGAACCCGCTTTTTCGGTGAAAGCGCTTTCATTAAGGTGCGTTCGGTTATTTTGGATTCGGACTATTGAACTTTCGTTCAGTAGTCCTAGATCCATATATATATATATATATATATATATATATATATATATATATATATGTGTGTGTGTGTGTGTGTGTGTGTGTGTGTGTATCATGAATTGTTTACCTACTGAAAAACTCAAGGGCAAACTCATGAACTCTTGTACTTAGTGTTGCTATCACGTGCACGATGCACAGATGATAGAGTCTATTTTGTGTTCATTAATCAGCCCCACCCTCAATATAAGAGTAAGTTCCACAATATGCTAATGAAGGCATAAGTAACTGAACTACATGCTAATTCAGCAATCCAACATGGTAAAGTTATTCAGGAATATATAAAGTGAGTGTGTAAACATAATACTCCCTTATGTCATGAAATCCAAAATTCTTTGGAATACAGCCACAGAAACATTTAGAAAAAGAAAATATTGGGGGTTGCTGCTGCCATCATTAATCTGTATGGATAAGCTTTAACTCAAAGTACTGCTGTTTCTGCTGCCAGAACTTGGCCAAGAAGAAAGGTGCTCCGACCCCATTTGACTTATCATGGACTGTATAATGCAGAAATTGTAGAATGATACAGGGTAGACAGGGATACATTAGAGGAAACTATGGCTTTTACTGCAGCAGGCAACTGACTAAATGTCAGGAAAATCCTACTAGGACAGCAGAACTGTATTTGGGGTTAATCAGAGTCTCTCTAATTGTAGGTGTATACCCAAGAAGACTGAATGCTGTAATTAAATCAAAAGGTGCTTCAACAAAGTATTAGTTTAAGGGTGTGCATACACAACAAAGTATTAGTTTAAGGGTGTGCACACTTATGCAACCAGCGTGTTGTACGTTTTTTATTTGTTATATTGTTTCCCCTAACAGATTTATTTCTTTTTCAATTGAATTGTACTGGTTATAGGTCACATGAAAGGTGGGAAACGTTTTGAAATGATTTATTGTGGTTTCATTTTTTTATGTAAAAAAAAAAACCTGGCATTTTAACTGGGGTGTGTAAACTTTTTATATCCATATACCTCTCAGGAAATAGCTTCAACAAGGAAAAGGCCCAGGACCAAAGTTTCTAGGGCCACAGGCAGGGCCAGCAGATACAGATAATGAGTGTGAGGAGCAAACACCAGCTGCAGATGGTGCTGGCAAACATAGGTGTGCACAATATGCCAGGGCTATGGCTAAGAGGCAAAGGATAGCACACACAATTACTACCTAACTGAAAAATTACAATCTTAAGTACACACAAATATTAAAACTGATGCCTGCCAAAGTCCTCAGACTTTACTTAAACATGGATTGCTTGCATTCTGTCAGCATCAGACAGGGTCATCCCCCAAGGACACATCTCCTAAGCACAAGTATTAATAAAGTAAGTGTGGAACCTTAAAAAAAGATACATAGAAATGATTTCTGTCATATACAAATATTTGTATGACTAAGATGAAACATGGCTTAGCTGTACACTAATGATGGCATTATCTTATAATTGATTTATGGTATATAGATATATGATTTTACTTAATATTGTGCATCAAGCATTTCAGTTGACCAGTGTACATAAATCAACATTGAGCAGGTTAATGTTAGCATCATTCACACAAGTATAGCAGCAAGCAATTATTAGCTATTATCACTACATTATTAAGAATAATAATACAACAAAAGGGGTCAATAAATGCATAACCAGTCATTTATAACAGAGTAGGAAAAATAATTATCAATTAAACATTTTTGCAATACATTTAATGAAATCAAGTATCTAAGCAAATATTAGCTATCCACTTTGTGCATAAGACATAGATAGCCCAAAGTCACAAATAAATGTGCAAAGGGCAAGGTACAGTCATCATCACTTGCAGAGGATGGGGGTGGGGTTACAGGAGAGCAAGCCTGACACCAAAGAAGTGTGTGTGTGTGTGTGTGTGTGTGTGTGTGTGTGTGTGTGTGTGTGTGTGTGTGTGTGTATAAGAAACCAGTTTACAGCAGGTATACAACTTTCAGGGCCAATAGCAATGGATTGCTATCATTCAGTAGTATTCACATACCTGGAAGTTCAGCAGTAGACACACTTTGTTTGTCCTCCACATCAGTGATTAATTAGGAACATCCTGCCAAGCTGTTTGGATCTCTGACAGTGGACAGCAACTGCTCTGTCTCAATGAGTGGTGGTTCGGTATCAGGACATCACCAGTGACCATCCATTCCTGGGTAAATGCAGTTGCTCAATGTTTGGTATTCTTTAAAATGCCACTGGCCCAGTTTCTGATTTTATGATAATTGCAACCATGTCCTCCTATCGCATTCATGCCATTGACCACCTGCTTCCAGGTGTGTCTCAAGTGGACTTGTCAGCTTTCCCTCTGTTTAAAATGAATAAGCTGTGTTACAATAGGCCCTGTATGATCACTTCATTCTCTGTATCTGCATTTGGTGGTTTACAGGGGCCAGATGTCTTGGGCTCTATAGCCCCATCTGAGATGAAACATAAGAAGTAAAAAGGAAATTAAGCAAAAAGTGAGTGGCAACAAAGGAAATATGCATGAATGTATTCGACCATCATGTCTATGAGCACATGCAAATTATACAGAAATGTAACCCTCACCCCTCACAAAACAAAGTAAAAGAAAAACAATGATAAAACTTTGTAAGGATGCCAACGACTGTGCAACTCTGTACCTCATAGCAGCATTAGCAAGAAATTACACTTAATTAAAAATTAATGCAGTTATTAGGCTCTCCATTTGTGTTGATGGCCAGCAGATATGACTTTGCTAATAAGTGATTTGACACATTTTTATAATATGTACTCACATTTTCAGAGAAATGCTACTATAATGGCAGGTAACATTTATTTCCAAAAAGTTTAACTAAAAGAAATAACCGTTAACCATGGTGTTGCCAGCAGCAATGGACAAAAAATGCAGACAGAAAACAATGTTATTGGGAAGTTTAATCCATCAGTAATGTAAAAAGAAATCCCTTTGTAAAAAAACAGCAACACACCTTTACAGCAAATCAATTAGAAAAAGCCACCAAGCGGAGTAAATGCTCTACAAAAGGACAACTGCAACCAGGAAAATAAAATAAGATAAGATATGTCCGTAGAGCAAAACAATGGAGGGTCCTCAGGCAATCCAAAACACTCGATAACAAAAAAATAGAACTGCAGACAGCCAAAAAATCCAAATCTTCTTGATCATACAAAAAACAGGTTTATTTGGATAAAATTGGTAAGCGCTTTCACTAAAAAAGCTTCATCAGACCATATAACATTCTCCATTCAAACAGGAAGTTAATATATACTAAAAAAAGCGCCAAAATAAAATCATTTAAAGATACATAACCAATGAATTTCATTTCAAGGAAATATACAGCAATGTCAGCATTAAAAAGACATATTTACAAAAGCATTAAAGCTATTAAGCTAAAAAACAAATTCAGTAATTATTAATATTTGATCTTTGGTCTCCTTGACTTTAACAATGGGCGTAGTGGCACCTTGCCATTAATGCCCGGTGGTACATCTGCCCTAAACTTGATGATCCAGTTTATTTCTCGTGTCTCAGTGTAATTGTCAACATCCCCCCTTCTGCATGTTCTGGAAATCTGTTCCAGTATCCTAAATCTAAACTCATGAGTGGAACCAAAGTCCTTCACATGTTTCGCAAGGGCATTATATAGATGTTCTTTTCGGATGTGGTACATGTGTTCTCGCATCCTATCTCTCAGCATGCGGTTGGTCTTGCCTACATAGTAGGCAGGGCATGCTGTGCAGGTTGCCAGATAAATCACGTCTTTAGACATGCAGTTACCAGTTACCCTGATGTTATAACTACCTGTTCCTTGGGGGTATCTAAATAGCGGATCAGTCAAAATATAAGAGCAGAAACTACATTTGTTGCAAGGAGTCATGTAAGGTCCCTCTATATCTAAGACCCTGGTGTGCTGCTTCGGGTAACATAACAACTGTTTGATATTCTTCTTATTACGGTAAATAAACCTAGGTTTATCACCAGTAAGTCTCTTGATAGTAGGATCTACCGATAATACATGCCAGTGTTTCAAAAAAACATCTTTAAGTGTTGATATATCCTTAGTGTAAGAAATGGGAAAGACTACTTCACCTCCATGTGTCGGATAATCTCTTGATAAACGTGTAGTCCCGGTGTTCGAATAGAACTCTGTGGCCCCTTCAGAGAAATATGGAGTAGCCCTGTCCCCTCTCAACATATTGATCGATTCCATCCCTTTATTAATGTCTAATGTGCTATAGCCACGTTCCCTGAATCTACTATCCAGGTCCTCCAGGCCAGAGGCAAATTCCTGATCATGGGGTGTATATCTGGATAGTCTCATGGATTGACCACGGACTATATTATGGTAGACATAACCTGGATGCATGCTAGTGCGATGTAACAGGGTGTTCTTATGGATGGATTTGCGGAACAACCCTGTATTGACTAACCCTCCTGGTAACTTCTCAACAAAGATGTCAAGAAAAGATAGCTTACTATTGGACCATTCCATCGTGAATTTAAGGAACCACAGAGAATCATTAACATAGTTGAAAAATGTATTCAACTCAGTAGGAGTACCATTCCAAACAAAAAACAGGTCGTCAACAAAACGCCTGTAGAATGGTACAAATAATTGGAACAACTCATTTTGAAAAAGATGCTGATGCTCCCATTCGGCCATAACCAGGATGGCGTAGCTATTGGCTGCAGGTGCCCATAGCTCGCCATCCTGGTTATGGCGAATGGAGCATCAGCATCTTTCAAAATGAGTTGTTCAATTATTTGTACCATTCTACAGGCGTTTTGTTGACGACCCTTTTGTTTGAATGGTACTCTACTGAGTTGAATACATTTTTCAACTATGTTAATGATTCTCTGTGGTTCCTTAAATTCGCGATGGTCCAATAGTAAGCTATCTTTCTTGACATCTTTGTTGAGAAGTTACCAGGAGGGTTAGTCAATACAGGGTTGTTCGCAAATCCATCCATAAGAACACCCTGTTACATCGCACTAGCATGCATCCAGGTTATGTCTACCATAATATAGTCCGTGGTCATCCATGAGACTATCCAGATATACACCCCATGATCAGGAATTTGCCTCTGGCCTGGAGGACCTGGATAGTAGATTCAGGAACGTGGCTATAACATTAGACAATAAAGGGATGGAATCGATCAATATGTTGAGAGGGACAGGCTACTCCATATTTCTCTGAAGGCCACAGAGTTATTCAACACCGACTACACGCTCATCAAGAGATTATCCGACACATGGAGGTGAAGTAGTCTTTCCATTACACTAAGGATATATCAACACTTAAAGATGTTTTTGAAACACTGGCATGTATTATCGGTAGATCTACTATCAAGAGACTTACTGGTGATAAACCTAGGTTTATTTACCGTAATAAGAAGAATATCAAACAGTTGTTATGTTACCGCAGCACACCAGGGTCTTAGATATAGAGGACCTTACATGACTCCTTGCAACAAATGTAGTTTCTGCTATATTTTGACTGATCCGCTATTTAGATACCCCAAGGAACAGGTAGTTATAACATCAGGTAACTGGTAACTGCATGTCTAAAGACGTGATTTATCTGGCAACCTGCATGCCCTGCCTACTATGTAGGCAAGACCAACCGCATGCTGAGATAGATGCGAACACATGTACCACATCCGAAAAGAACATCTATATAATGCCCTTTGCGAAACATGTGAAGGACGGTTCCACTCATGAGTTTAGATTTAGGATACTGGAACAGATTTCAGAACATGCAGAAGGGGGATGTTGACAATTACACTGAGACACGAAATAAACTGGATCATCAAGTTTAGGGCAGATGTACCACAGGGCATTAATGGCAAGGTGCCACTACCATTGTTAAAGTCAGGAGACCAAAGATCAAATATTAATAATTACTGAATTTGTTTTTAGCTTAATAGCTTTAATGCTTTTGTAAATATGTCTTTAATGCTGACATTGCTGTATATTTCGCGAAATGAAATTCATTGGTTATGTATCTTTAAATGATTTTATTTTGGCGCTTTTTTTAGTATATATTAACTTCCTGTTTGAATGGAGAATGTTATATGGTCTGATGAAGCTGTTTTAGTGAAAGCGCTTACCAATTTTATCCAAATAAACCTGTTTTTTGTATGATCAAGAAGATTTGGATTTTTTGGCTGTCTGCAGTTCTATTTTTTTGTTATCGAGTGTTTTGGATTGCCTGAGGACCCTCCATTGTTTTGCTCTACGGACATATCTTATCTTATTTTATTTTACAGCAAATCAGTTCTTCAAGTAGGCAAAAATATTGTTAGTCAAATAGCAGTATCAAACAGTCTATATGGATCCAGTCTTTTCTAATATGATACAAGTGTCTAACATACATAATTAGCTTACATAGTGCAGAATTAGCTCTCTGAGCACTGTGGATAGGCAAATCAATTGTGAACTCATTAGCATTCATGAATCCCACAATCTGCACTAAGTGCTGGGCAGGTAAACATGGCATGAGGACATACATGATTCTATGCATGTGCTCTAAGCAGTGCAAGAATGAGCATTGAGAAGTGTTACTTGCTAATGGTTTGCAAGTGTGAATGCTTAGTTTTACTGCAGAAATAATTAAGTGTTTCACACTCTTGCTGCTTTAATGTACACTTACTGAGGGTGTGTCAGGGAGAATAGGGAAAACATTAGGGACTTTTGACTGAGTTAGGAGAGAAACCCTTTATAACATTTGTATTACTAAATGCTTATGAGCCATCTGTGCCTCAGGGATAATGTTTTTTGTAATTCACAGGAAGTACATAACACTTAAATAATGCAAACACATATCAAAAGAACTCCAACTGGTATTGCATTTGTATCAGACTATCATAAAAAAAGAGAATAATGGTCACAAAAGGAAGGTCAGAAAAAACTGTAGTATTGAAAACATTTTTGCTATTATGGCAGGAATTCTGACTTTAACTGTTGCATACATACTATTCATCTACACATTTCCTGTGTCAAAAGGCCTCTATAGAAATTTTAGAGTAAAGTGAGACAATGTGATCTCTTCTTAATAAAAATGTCTATTGTCTGTGGTAAATAGTGAAAATACTGCCAAATACGTCATGATAATTCCATGGTATCAAGTTTCAAATCCAGAGGTAGTGCTATTTGTGTGCTATTAATAATGTGTGTATTTTCATTTTAAAAGACAACAAAAGTTTAGAGAACTTCACAAAGAGATAGTCAACATTTTGGCATCTTCTTTTGCTCATTGCTTGGTATTGTGCAATGGGGACTGCAGTGCATGGTGGTTCACTTCCCATGAGATGAAATGAAAAAAATTATTTGGTCTGCCATCAGTAGTGCAAATATGCCTAGCACCAGTGCACTGCCATCAAAACTCTGGATAATGCTAAGTGAAGAAAATGCCACTGTCATCTACAAGGTGTAAGTGCAGTGAATGCAGAGAAGGAGAACAAGTAATGCAGGATTTAAATCCAGTTTACAGATAATTTTAATAAGTGGTTCAGAACGAGTATTGATACACATTTTTGTATATGACTGTATTCTTGTTGGAAACTCAGCTGTCCTCTGTATTAATAACAACATGTTGTACGCATGATGCAAAATATGAAATGTTCTAAATTGTGATAAAGCAAAAGCAGTAACATGACGTGAAAAACTGTATTATACATGATGGATTACAAGCAGTAATCCTGACAGTTAGACATTTCCTTTAAACTGATGTCAGCATTAACTGTGTCTGCTCTGTCAAAAAAGAACTAATGTCAGCTGCTGTGTCTTCACTTTTTCATTACTTGGCTTTGTGTAAAGGCCTGATAATGTGTGACAGAAATTCAAATTCTCATGTGAAAGCAGATGTAAAAAGGATGAATGTGTCAGTTTAATGTACTACACACTCTAATTTGAAGGAAGCCAGGGATGGGATAAAGCATTTAGAAGCTGCCTCTGTCCATTAGTACTACAGGTGGCAGTCCTGGGCTAAATTTTCTGTTTCTCATCCATAGGTTCAAGTTGTGCTTGAATATGGACAGGGATATACTTTCTTTATGTGAATTGGAAGCCTGCTCCAGAGCAGCAATATCCTCTGTGAGATATACCTGTCCCTCCAAACTGTTATGGTGATGTTGTAGAACAGATTTAGATCCATAGACTGAGTATTTCTGATGCCATTTGACTTGCTGATATGCAGTTAATCCATCAGTATTGGTTTGGAGGATGCCTTGCATGCTGAGCACAGGTCACCTCTTAGTCTGTAGGATACCGAGTACAGTGACTGGGCATTGATTTGGTCCATGTAGAACATGTTGTTGAGACCTTGTATCATTTTAGTAAGGTATCTCTGTGAGAGTTTCAGTTGTTGCATGTGTATGGATAGATACATGCCAAAGGGGACATTATAGTCAATGACTGGCCTACTGAGGTCTGAGTAAAGGGGGACAATGACATCCCTATATCTATACATAATCTCTTTGCTTATAAGATTTGCAATATAGAAAGACCTAGTCCAAATGGAGAGATGATGGGGTCCGAATGGAGATATGATAGAATCCGAATAGAGAGATGATAGTAGTCCAAATAGACAGATGATGTCAGCAAGCAAAGGAGAGTAGTACTGCTGGAATTGAATTCATCCTCAAATCTTGGTGAGTACATTCAAGAGGTGGACTCTGTTTTTCACAAGTATCTCACCAAGATGACACTAATATATAGATTGTATTTTATGTAGCATATATCATGGACAGAAGTAGGCTAAAAATAAAAAAAAAGGTATCTGGGTGCGTAACACCCAGGATAAAAAGGTGCCCAATCCTGGTAGGTGCACTGGTGCCAGGACTGGAAAACATGACAGTGTAGAATCCTCAAGACACAGAACATTCCTACAATGGGGCTAGACCAGGCCCAGGGGGTGGATGGACCCCCTGTTGCAGAAGGAAGTAGTAGTCCACAAAAAACACAAAAACTGATAGGCCAAAAAAGAGCCATAAAGATGATAGAGTGGAATATTGAGCATGAGAAAAAAAGTATGTATTGTTACTATTATGCAAGAAGCCCAGAATTTTCAGACAGAAGATATACAAAAAGATTAAGATAGAAATTAGAGGAAAGAAAAATACTTCCACAAGAAAAACTCTCAGAAACTTGAAATAAAAATGTGTGTTCTTCATCATCATTAGTCCCCCTTTCCCATTTTTTCTACATGGGGTTGGGGTATTGTGTTAACTGTCACCAACTCTCTCGATTCAGTGCCACACTCCTGCCTTCTTCAACACTCATGCCTGACTGTCTCAGATCTTCTTTCACACAATCCATCTACCTCTTTGCTGGACATCTTTGCTTCCTCTTACCTTCTTCCTATTTGTCCCAAATCTTCCTCACCAGATTGTTTTCTGTTTTCTGCATGTATGTCTAAACCACCATAATCTGTTCTCTTTGATTTTTTTCTGCAATTGGAGCTACACTGGCTTCTGCTCTTATGTCCTCATTTCTTTGTATGTCCCACAGTGTGCATCCTACCACCCTTCTCATGTACTTCATTTCCATCACCTCTAGATTCTTTAACTGTTCTGCCTTTACTTCCCAGGTTTCTGTACCATACAGTAGTACTGGTCACACCACTGCCTTCTACACCTTATTTTTCAGCTTCTTTGGCATTCTTCTGTCAAAAATTTGTGTTCATTAATACAAAAAAATGAAATGATAAACACAAACCAGCAAGAGTTCCATTAAAAAGTCCAGTGGCAAATAACAAGAACTCTGATAAATAAAAATGATGCAAAAGGTATAAAACATATTTAATGTAACAATAAAAGCAACAGCAAAGATTTTGAGTTAAAAAATTCTTCTTCTTCACTGCTCAATCAAACACTGATGTCCTTTAAACAGCACTCTAAGTGACCGGTCTCCAAAACAGATGCTAAGGAACAAGTGCCAAATTTTATAGAAAATCTACATAAAAATATATTTGACATAAAATTTGATGGTTTACAATATCTACATAGTGTGACTTTTTGGATAATTTATTACAAGGAAAGTTGAATGGATATATTGAGACAAGTATTAATAGAAAATTTTATGAAGTGAATCAATTACTAAGTGGCAACAGTTGTCATCCTTCACATACTGTTAGGACTCCCATATGGGGAATTTGTATGCCTTTCTCATTTATGTAATAATTTAGAAATAATTTATTATTATTATTATTATTATTATTAATCATTATTATTATTATTATTATTTTACATTTGTTTCACCAGGAAAGTCTGACTGGACAGCATGCCCTTTTTCAGGGGAGGCCCAGGGAGAAAAGCTCTAAGACATACAAAGAATTTGAAAAACTTAACAATTTTACAACTAGAAGCAGTTAAACTCCTAGACCTACAAATAATTAGAAAACTTAACAATTTTACAACTAGAAACAGTTAACAAGCTTAACATTTTACATACTATTTCATAAGAGAATTAGTATTAAAAGTTACATGCCATTTTGAGATGAAAACAAGTTACAATTGCTGGAATACTAAACAGGATTGAAAAAAAGACTAGTAGCTAAGGTTACTATTGGAGATTAGAAAAGTTGTATAAGCAGTTCTGTTTGAGCTGGTTACTTTTATGTAGGCTTTACAAGGTTAGCTAATAGCTGTAGGCAAGAGCTACAGGATTGTTAAACAAGAGATGTGTAGAGAGACAGTAGAGGAAACTAGAAGTAATTATGTTTGGAAAGTATGAATAGTGAATTGATGTTTACTGCCGATATGTTTCTTAATACAGGTTATGATAGAACTACAGTGATGGAAGATCTTGAAAGAATTCGTAAAAAAATTAATAATAAAAATGTAGTAAATGGTGGGAATATTGTGAACTATGAATATTGTAAAAACAAGGATAAGGATAATATTTTAAGTCGCGAAATAGAAAAAATTATATTATAAAATTATATTATATTATTGGGACTTTTTGTTGAAATATAAAGATTTACAAAAGGGAATAAGTAGAACTCCTATGTTCACCTATAAGAGAGGGCATAACATTCAAGATGTTGTAGCTCACAGTAAATTTGAGCAACCTAGAAATAATTTAATACATCGGTTTGCAAATGTAGGTACCTTTCCTTGTACAAAATGTATAAGTTGCAAGTATATAGTTAATACATTTCATTTACACCTATTGGGAGATATTGTTGCCAGAGTGTGTAGTTTATGCAATAAGATGTAACTGTGGTTTATTTTACATGGGTGAGACTAAAAGGGCCTTCAAATCTTGATTACAAGAGCATGTCAGAGATATTAAATCTTGTAGGCTTGAAAGCCCTTTAGCCCAACATTTTAAATGTTTTCATGACAGTAACCCAGAAAGCTTGAAGGCAACTGTTTTAGAAAAAAATGGAAGGTGAACAAGGAAATTGTGGTATGAAAAGAAAATTGCTTTACAAAGAAGTTTATTTTGAAGTACTCTATATTGACCCCTGTTGATGGAGAAGTACAGAAAAGGTCAGACGGAGTTGCATTGTGTCTTTGTGGATTTAGAGAAAGCATATGACAGGGTGCCTAGAGAGGAGTTGAGATATTGTATGAGGAAGTCAGGAGTGTCAGAGAAGTATGTAAGAGTGGTACAGGATATGTACGAGGGTAGTGTGACAGCGGTGAGGTCTGCAGTGGGAGTGACGGATGCATTTAAGGTGGAGGTGGGATTACATCAAGGATCAGCTCTGAGCCCTTTCTTATTTGCAATGGTGATGGACCGGTTGACAGATGAGATCAACAGGAGTCCCCGTGGACTATGATGTTTACAGATGACATTGTGATCTGTAGTGAGAGTAGGGAACAGGTGGAGGAGACCCTGGAAAGGTGGAGATATGCTCTAGAGAGAAGAGGAATGAAGGTCAGCAGGACTAAGACAGAATATATGTGTGTGAATGAGGGGGAGGATAGAGGAATGGTGAGGATGCAGGGAGTAGAGGTGGCAAAGGTGGATGAGTTTAAATACTTGGGATCAACAGCTCAGAGTAATGGTGAGTGTGGAAGAGAGGTGAAGAAGAGAGTACAGGCAGGATGGAGTGGGTGGAAAAGAGTGTCAGGAGTGATTTGTGAGAGACGAGTACCAGTAAGAGTGAAAGGAAAGTTCTACAAGAGGATAGTGAGACCAGCTATATTATATGGGTTGGAGACGGTGGCATCGACAAAGAGGCAGGAGTCAGAGCTTGACGTGGCAGAGTTGAAGATGTTAAGATTTACACTGGGTGTGATGAGGATGGACAGGATTAGGAATAAGTATATTAGAGGGTCAGCCCAGGTTGGAAGGTTTGGACACAAAGCCAGAGAGGCAAGATTACATTGGTTTGGACATGTGCTGAGGAGGGATGCAGAGTATATTGGGAAAAAGATGCTAAGGATGAAGCTGGCAGGTAACAGAAAAAGAGGAAGACCTAAGATAAGGTTTATGGATGTGGTGAGAGAGGACATGCAGGTGGTTGGTGTGACAGAGCAAGATGCAGAGGACAGGAAGAAATGAAAACAGGTGATCCGCTGTGGCGTCCCCTAACGGAAGCAGCCGAAAGAAGAAGAAGACTCTACATTGACCCCTAGTGGGCTGAATACCGAGTGTTGTTGGAAATATTTTGTGTAGTTTATTTAATTAATTAATTGACTGTTTAATTACATGATTGATGAATAGGGAGCGTCTTTTTCTGTATATAAAGGAAGTGGTGCTGAAAGGCTTCTTGAAATCTGAGGTGCTAGAGATTATTCTCCTTTTTTTATTAAAGTTGGTGACCTGACTTTGTTTGTGGTTTATTTTATTTTTTATAGTAATTTTGTTTGTTGCTGAATATTCATGGCCATATGAGGATACTTTGGAGCCTTTCATAGGAAACCAGTCCAAATGTTCAGAAATCTGCACAGCAAGGGAAGGAACAGGAACCTGTGGCAACTCTGACATAGTCAGTGTTGTGGAGTGATAGGCCAGTGAGTTTCCATATGAAACAGCAATGAATGGCAGAGGAAGATGCTCTGGAAGTTTCTGTGGAATGTTCACAGGAAAAGGAGAACAGATAATGTGCCCTCAGTTTAGAAAAAATGATCTAAGAGAAGAGTTGCTTGATTGTAAAGAAATGGTCAGACATAGTAAGATCAATGAAGGAAATAGACTACTGAAAGTCAATAAAGTCAAAAAAGTTAGAAGTTTGATAAAACAAATGAATACAGAGATTGCAGCTGTCCATAGAGATTCATGTGATATAACAGAAGTAAATAGAATATATTACTGTACAGCTAAATTAATAACAGATAAAGTTACTTACCACAAAAACATGGGGTAGTAAGGGAAAGGAAGGGGATAAATCGAATGCCATCATGGAAATGTTGACTAGAGAAAACTATAAAGCAATTAAGAAGTGTCACTGTTAGAAGATGATATAAGAGTGAATAGATTACCAAAAAAAAAAAAATAGATGTGATAAAAGCAATGAACAGTATCAGCACAGATCAGGATCTATCATGCACTATCACAAATAATAAACTAAAAATGTCAACACAGGCAGAAAAACCTGGAAGAAATGCAGATAACTATAAAGGAAAAGTACAAAATAAGCAATTTATTGATGACCCTAAAAAGTTTTATAGAGAATTGGGAAACAAGGCAAAAGAAATTGAAATACCACGAAAAAAAAGAAGAAATAGATACATTTTGGGGAAATATCTATGAAGATCCTGTGGAACATAACAAAGATGCTAAATAGATAGAAGAAGTAAAAGAAAGAATGAGAAGTTCATATTTACATGATATGAAAAGGGATGAAGTAACGGCCAAAGAGATTGAAACAAAGTTAAGAAAAGCTCCTAACTGAAAAACCCCAGGCCCAGATGCAGTTCCTAACTTCTGACTAAAAGTATTAACATCATTACATGAAGATTAAGCCATGAGTAAGAATTATTTCTATGCTTACCCCAAACAGACACCAGCCTGGTTAAAAACAGGAAAAACAATACTCCTACTTAAGATTGAAACTGCAAGCTATTGTATAAACTATAGACCAATAACTTGCCTTCCAATGATGTATAAACTATACACTAGAACTGATGTCAACAGAGTTTACAGTCATTTAGAAAACACTCAGTCATGGGCAATAGAACAAAAAGGTAATAAAAGAAAGTCATATGGAACAAAGGATCATTTGCTGTTAAATAAAGTCATAACAGAGAACTATAAAAAAGGGGAAGAATCTAAGTATGGCATAGATAGACTACAAAAAAGCATTTGACAGTATTCCTCATTTATGGATAAAAGAGTGCTCAAAAAAATATAAGAGAGATCCTACACTGATGATTACATTACAGCGACCATGAATCAATGGCAAACTACTTTACAGTTAAACCATGATAAAGAACAAATTATTATCCCAGGGATAAAACTTCAAAGGGAATATTCTAGGGTGACTGTCACTGCTGCTCTTTTGTCTTGCCCTTACCCCATTAAGCTGCTTATTTAACAGATTAGGTCATGGTGGTAATTTGGCTCCCAGAAAATAACAACGTATAAAGACTTCACATCCTCTTTTTGTAGATGATTTAAAACTATTATAATTCATCAGACGAGGAACTGAAAGCACAACTGCAAGCGGTCAAAACTTTTTCAGATGATATAAGAATGTAATTTGGTCTTGATAAATGTGCAAAACAGCTCTTTAAAGCAGAAAAGCTGCAGCACCAAGAAAACATCAGTTTGGGACAGGAATGTGATATAAAAGAACTTGAGCAAGAGGGAGTATATAAATATTTGAGAACTGATGAAGGATCAATAATAAAACATGAAAAAATGTGAATAAAAGTAAGGAATATATTAGAAGGCTAAAATTAATATTGAAAACAGCGTTGACATCTAGGAACAATGTCCAAGCTATAAACAAATTTGCTGGACAAGAAAACAAAGGATACTTCATGCTCATCAAATGATATTAAAAATCTGTGCATACCAAGACTATATATTTCCCATTCTGAAGGAGGTATGGGCTTCCTCGAAACTAATTACATGTATAGATCTGCAATCATGGGACTGCATGCATATCTGCTGACCTCATAAGACCCAAACGTAGTGAAAGTTTTGGAACATGATGAGAATAGTTCTAAAATGACTTCATTGCTTAGTTTAGCAGAAGCATATCTGTGTCAAGCAGGAATGGAACTCAAGCCAGAAGTAGATAAAAATCAGGTAGAAACTGAATGTGCCAAAAAACAAAATAAAAGAATATAAGGTGAAGGATCAGATGGGAAGGCAAGAAATGTGTAAAATGCATAAATATAGTTGCAAGTATAAAAAACTCTTGGAACAACCTCATGTTGATCTGGATCAAATGCAGGAATGGTTAAGGAGAGGTGAATAAACCAAAAGACAGAAGGTTAATATTGGCAGCCCAAGATGATGGACTACGTACACATTGGTTTACAAAGTCAATTGAACATGTAGGATAAACAGACAAATGTAGGTTTTGTAAAACAGAACTGGAAACAGTCACACATTTTATTGCTGGTTGTGATATACTAATGACGGACTGTATACTGAAAGGCATAATTATGTGGCAATATTGCTGCATTGGGGATTTTGCCAACATTATAATACTGAAGTAGCTGAAAAACACATGAAATATGAACCAAAAAGCATCATAGAAAGGGATGAAGTTTATATCACATGTGATCATCCATTACCAACAGTTAAAAAATAGATGAGACAAAACCAGATATAGTAGTCAATTAAAAGAAGACAAAAGCAACATTGATCATTGAAACTGGTATACACAGTGACTACAGTGTCTTACATACAGAGAAACACAAAGTCATAAAATACCAGGATTTGCAGGCAGAAATTAGGGCAATGTGGAAGAAACATACCCAGACAGTCCCAGTAGTAGTAGGAGCAATGCATCTTATCAAAAAGAATTTACAAATCATACTGAGATATGTTACTAGTTCATGTAACTCTGTACAAATTGCAGAAGGAGTCATTACTGGGCACACTGCGGGTGCTGAGAGGAGCACTTCTGACTATCATCAAAGATCCAAACAATAGTAATTTCACGAACTTTAATCATACTTTGACTTAGGAATGGGGCCCATTCCTGTCATGATATTAGAAACCCAAAAGACTCAGAGAAATTCAAAAAAGACTTTCTTGCTACAATAAACATGTGTTAGCCAAAAGTTAGGTCACTGTCCACATAAGTTCCTAAATCCCAAACAACCGGGTCAACTCTTAGCGGTATATTGTCAGTGTGGTAGTTCCCTGGGGTAGATGACTTCCCAAAGAATACAATAATCCATTTTGGCATTTAGTTTCAGTTCATGACTTTGGCACCTGTTACTTATCTGGGACAAACCTTCCTGCAGGAATTTAGGGATTTAATCACTGCCCCTAGCATGAAGTCATCTGCAAACTTAGTCTGCCAAATCCCTTTCTTATTGGCTTTTACTTCAAAAAAATAGATGCCAAACAGGAGAGGTCTCAGCACAGAGTCCTGGGGGACTCCACTGGTTACTGGTCTCTTTGTGCAGATAATTTACTCTATTTTGACTTCCTGCATCCTGCTGTGAGTCACGTGGCAATATAGCAGGTGACATAGAGGTTAATTTTCCTCCCAATTATTTTCAGATATTTTTTTTTTTTTATTGAGCCTTTGTACAATGATTGATAATATGCAATGGCAGTTAATAAGGGAAAGCAAAAAATGAAAAATGTAATATAGGTTGCCTTCTGTAGTGCAATCAAGCCTGGAGCAGTTGCACAACTGTCAGCACTCTGGACAGTACTGAGTGAAGAAAATGCTCCTCTTAGCTACCTATCTCTGTGGTACACAGTGTAAGTGCAGTGAGTGTAGAGAAAGAGTACAGGTAATGCAGGGTTCAAATCCAGTTTACAGATGCTTTTAATGAGGGTTCAGTATGACACTTGTCACAATCGTAAGATTAGGAATGTAACACTGAATACAAATTAGTGTCATAAATATTTTTGCTGCAAATGTATCAGTGATGCTTGCTATACAAGTCCAATATACTGTGTGTAAATACTGTTAAACATAGCAATGGCAATTTTTAATTAAAAATGCCCATGCATAGGTTTGATGTGCACAATAGTTTTGTTATAATTTTGAGTCATCACATATCATAACCAGTTATTTAGGACAGTATGTATGTAACATAACAAAACATGTATTACTCATGTTATGCAAATCCATGCATCTAAAATGTATTTACAACCACAATTCCTACCTTTTACGTAGAAATGCAGTAGCATGACTACTTAAAGTCATACACATACACAGTGTCTCTTATGTACATCTACATTAATTTCTAAACTGCTATATTTTAAATTAATTAAAAAAGGAAGCTCTCCTTTGTCACTGAGAGTTAATAAACAATGGTTGGCATGTTATCTTTCTTTTCCTCATGGGTTCAAACTCAAGCCCCACAGCACAAAATACCAAAATACCAAAATACCAAAATTCATACCATTTTACCTCCAACCTGCAATGACTGTAACAAAAAATATAAAGCATTTCAGTGTTTAGCATTGGAACATGTGTAAATAGGGTGAACATCACACGTATGACCAAACCTCACTGCCATTCATTGTTTTTGTATGCAATCATTGACAATGTCTCTACCAAGCTATGTTTGTGATTTAATTTGCACAAATGGAGGTGGCAAGGCTGTGCATATTTGAGCACTGGTTGTTGCATGCAAGATCTGAACTGGGTACTGGTTCAAACACATAATTCTAGATGTACTTCTGTAGACATGGCTGGTGAAGGTGAGAATGGTGTTCTATTTAGAACACACAGGTGGGGTGTTGAGGAGGCTAGGATTTTTGTAGCACTCCTCATCAAGTACTATAGTCATAGGCTGCTGCAGGGTGATTATAGCATGTCTCTGTATATGGCTA
This sequence comes from Protopterus annectens, assembly GCF_019279795.1. NCBI lineage: Eukaryota > Metazoa > Chordata > Ceratodontiformes > Protopteridae > Protopterus > Protopterus annectens. The sequence continues at coordinate 1,211,840,859 of NC_056744.1, read as the reverse complement.
AGGCTTAGAATAGCTTAGGCAAGGCTGTCTCTAGTACAACTGGCATTCCCTGCACTGGGAAACAATATCATCACCATTATACTGATATGAAGAGGCACAAACAGTACCTACTGAGCTGATGGGAGGAGGAATTTAAGAAAGCAAACATCCCTTGGTTGTGTAAGTTTAGTGACCCATCACCAGTCAATGATATAGCATGAATTAGCTAGCCAGTTCAGTTATTCGTTATGCTTTCATATCTTTCAGTTATTTTTTTCTCTTCTGTACTGCTGCAGAAGATAATGCAATGGACCATGAGGCACATCAGGAGAGACTGGCTCACCTCAGAGAGGCATGGGATAAGTATGTATCAGGTATGAATGCAAGCAAGACAATAATTCTCAGGTCCTCAGCCCATATCAGCTTGAGAAGGCATACTTAAACATTATGTCAAGCATACATGCCTGCTCCAATAGCTCTTGGTGATCACGTTTGATGATGAGCACACCAGTTTAGCTGTGTGGGGGTTTAATAAATAAAACAGTGTAAGAAACTTCTGTGTGTGGAAGTTTTTCAATTCTTGTATGTCTAGTTAATCACTATATATTAAAAAGCAGAAAAAATCAGAAAATGGTAGTAGAAGTAGTGAACTTAAAAACATCCTAAATCAAAAAATAAAAAGTTATTTTTAAATATTATTGAAATTATACAGAATTATTAACTCTAGTAGGTATTCAGAAGTAATCCAAGCAGGGTATACAGTCTGTTTCCAGTCAAAAATCCTGTATTAAGCACACAGACAAGTGATCCAAACAAAACAAAAAATAAATAGAATGATAGTTTTATCCCAAACATTCTGACTATATACCTGTTATCAGGTATGGGAGTGATTTATTTTGTTGAAAAACAAAGTTTATTGGTACACATGCTAACAAATTCAAATCCCTTCCCTCATCCTTATCAGTGTGATATTCAAGTTGGTACTGCCCTACTTACAAAATGTCTCAATAATTATTTACATTATTTACATTTTTTAAATTTTAATACAATTTAATAAAAGTTTAATAAACAGAAGCGTTAAATAGCTTTTAAAACAGGATAGTATTTCTAAAATCTTAACTGCAGTATTGAATGACATTAACAATTCAGTGTTGGTACCTAGAATTATTAACTTAGAAAGCATGTATCAAATATGGCATGATCAAATAAATGTTTCCGTTTCTTATATAACATCACTGAGATTGATTTATTTTATGGCGCATTAATGTCTTCACATCATATCAAAGGTGAACATATGTATGCGTCATATTTGCTTATGTATTGAAATAATAACATAATCTGACATACCACTGATCTTATTCTCTCTGTTTTGTCTCCCCAATTCCCCTCCCTTTCTCTCTCTCTTATTTCTTTTCTTTTTCTTTTTTCTTTTTTATATATTTATTAATCTTTTTTGGGGAGACTATGAGCACAGGGAGCAGCACTGACCACTGTGGCTCAGCCTGCCATACCTTCACAGGTGACTGTGGTGGCACCACCACAGGCAGCACAGCCACCCAGCATATTTGGGTCACAACCTCTAAGCATTGCCTCCACAACTCCTGCCCTACCTGCTCCACCTGTGTCAGGTAGCTCTTCCTGGATGCTGGTGCAGTGATACTCTCCAGGAGCAGTACTAGTGGACATGGTGATTGTTTCACTCATCAGGAGATGACAGGGCTGCTGGAGGACTTAATGGAGAGAGGCCTCAGGGCCCAAATCAGCAGAGGTGAAAAAGTCCTGCATCAGATTGTAAAATCAATGCCACATCTAGGACTGCCCTAGCAAACTGTCACAGGAGACAGTACTGACAGTTCTGAGGGTGACGACTAGATTATTTTGCTTAAGCTGGACTCAGATGCACCTCAGATGTCCCCTACCTATCCCCAATCATGGTGTCCCCCATCCTTTTGTGTCCGATACCATCCCTGTCTGTCTTGTATGTCTATGTTTGATACTTAACCTAATCTACTTACCTCACCCTCTTATACCTAAGCACCTCTCTCCAAAAATAAATAAATAAATAAATAATGGACAGCTGTCCCACCAAAGGAAATGACATTCTCATGTATAGCTCTCAGCTTCATCTATGTGTCATCCTGACACACTTGATTGGTCCAATTGCTATACAACATTATTGTGTTGTTGTCACCCATCCCTGGTGTGGTGACTCTCGCAATTCATCAGATTCAGAGTACAATTCTACATTTATTTTTTGAAGAAATGGACAGCTATGGTGCTCTGCCACACCATTCTTTAAATTTCTGCAGTATTTCCCATGTCCTTCCCTCTGCTTGTCCTTATTTCACCACTGTCCTATTAACCCCTTTTAGACATGTTTAATCTGGTCAAAAAATGGAATAACACATAACTGACATGACCTGAAATGCCCCATAAAAAGCTTTCATTTATGTCCTTGGCATTTGAGTGGAGCTTGGCATCATGCACCAGTACTGTGTGATGTTGGATGGCATTTTGCTTCCTATGGAAAAAAATGGTTATTTTTTTCCATTGCCTGCATTAGTCTGGTTATAATCAAGCAAATGTACTTGAACCCACTATGATATAGAAATACAGAGTAATGCCACTACTTTCAGACATTTACTGTAACACTTATTTGCCTGCTGGACGTCATGAAGTTAGAGTTTTTTCTGGTGTGTTGTGATTATTCACATTTCTGTAGACTGATGTTTTAGCATAGTATCAAGCGTTTGATTCCAGAAGTATGTCCAACTAATATTTAATGTTATTTAATATTATTACTATGTGCATATGTACATACATCTTTATTTTTAAAAAATGACAACATTTAATGAACTAATCAAGAAAATACAAATAAAATAGAGAACACCATTTTAACAGTGGAGCACTAAATCACCCACCATTATCCAGCTGAAGTTTTAATCATGTTCCTACTCTTCTACCCCTGCTAGCTCCCTATTGCAAACACTTTATTGTACAGAGCATGACAGATTAGTTATTAGGAAGAAACTAAGAGTAACACACCAGAAAGATTGTCTGAAATGTCCCATCAAAAATTATTTGTCTGTCTCTCTCCCTGCCTCTGTCTGTTGCTGTCTCTTCCCACCTTTTGTCTCATTTCTTTTGACTCTTGAATATTTATTAGGCTGTTGGATGTAATGTTCACCTCATGGGATTTTACAGTTGTCATTACTGTGATGAAGTCTAATGCCTATAGTATCCATTGCTTCTATCTGTTGCCACAGTCTCTTCAATTGCGTGATTTTTAACTTTGTGAAGTAGGACTTTCTATGTGGTGTGCTGACATAATGTGCTAACCCTAGACTTATTTTTCATACTGTCAAAGGTTCTAATCCAGAAGTCCCATAAGCAGAAATGCATCCTGTCTTTCTCTGTTTCCTCCTCTCTTTCTGTCTACCCTCTTCTGTGTTACCAGTCTGAGTCCTCAGCATTTGCACAATGCCTCACACAGAGCACCAATACTGACCTATGGTAAATGACAGATCATATCTTTTGGCAAAATCTTGAGAGTTTTTGCCTTAGACCACATTAGCTCAGTTAGCTTCATGCAAATGTGCCTAACCCTGCTGCACTATAGCAAAACAGACTAAAAGTACTAAAGAGTGATACAGTTACTCTTAATATGTATATGGTTGCTGGATGTCAGTACACCCTAAGGGTTGTTACAACTGATATAACTATAATGAAGGCTAATGCCTATATTTCCCTTTATTAAACTTGTCAGTGTCCCTTAAAATGTCTGATTTTAAAGAAAACAGGGTGAATTCCTATGTGGTCCACTTAGATAACCCTCTGGTCTGTACACTTTTTTAAGAGACTTTCAAGTGTTCGAATCCAGGAATGTGTCATACAATTATATCAAGATGGCCAACTGATAGCAACAGTTTTTCAGAGCTCCATGAAACTAATATAAAAAATAGGAAATAACTTATTTTAGCAAAAATACTTAGAATTAATAGATGAAAGTATAAACTATATTATTAGTAACTTTGGTGAACTTAGGAAAGTTTTTTCCTGTCAAATTATAAAGGAGAATATATAATTTGTGGAGATGAGCACTTCAAAGACTTCTCGTTCTGACATGGCTTTAAAAAAAGAAATGCAGCTTGTGATACCTGCTCTACAAGAACTCTCACTAAAAATGGATGATTTTAAGGAGAATTTACAAAACCTCAAGGAAAATTGTCAGAAACAAACAGATTCTCTCCAGGAACTTATACAGCAGCATCAATCCAGAATAACACACTTAGAAGCATCCCCGAGTGATCTTGATGGAAGACTGAAGGAAGAAGAAAGCCAGAAAGACTTTCTCATCAAACAAAACATTTGGCTTCTCAATAAAGTGGATGACCTGGAAAACAGAGAGAGAATGTCAAATATAAGGATTTTTGGCATCCCTGAGAGAGCTGAAGGAGAATATATCATTTCTTTCCTGAATACCTGGATTCCAGAGATTTTAGATTTAAAGGAGGGTCTGTCCTTTGGTATTGAAAGAGCTCATGGAGCTTTAGGAAAGCCAATGTCAACATCCTTATCTTCTCCTCCTAGATCAGTAGTCATAAAGTTTATATCTTATTTGGACAAGGAGTTGGTCCTAAAATCTGCCTGAAGGAAAAGTCCATTCAAATTTAATCAAAACCTAATTAGGTTTGATAATGACTATTCTACCAGGGTTTTGGAACAGAGGAAAAAAGCTTGGCCCTTAATAAAACTGTTAAAGCAGAATAACATCAAAACTCAGCTTATCTTTCCTGCCAGAATAAAAATTCTATAGCAGAATGAAATTAGATCATCTAATGCCCTAGAGGAAGACACTGCCTTTATTAAAAACAATAACATTATTTCCTTACCTGAATATATGAAATGGGCATCTGCATCTCTGAAGAAAGTTACTGATAAATCTTGGACTGATGTTAAAAAGAAAAAACAAAAAACTGAGTCAAAGATTGCTGTTCCCACTAAATCTCTCAAAGCATCTACTGCAACTGGACTTTAATTTGTTTTATACTTGCCAAATCTTCAAGTAAGGTATGTCCTGACAATATTTTTCTTACTGCTTTTCTTTCTCTTTTGCTTTTTCATTTCTATACTTTTTTTGTTCATATACAAATTAAATAACTGTTTATGCTTTTAGCATATTAGTATAATATTACTGGTTTATTGAGTGATATAATTGAACAGTAAGCTATTTTTGCTTTTATGCCCTTAAGATGTCATGCTTTATTTCAAATAATATATAGCCCTTTGCCCTGCTAAATGTTCTTCTGAGTTATTACACAGGCATAGTCACTGCTTAGATTATTTATCAAAACTGTTTTGGATACATGGGATAACAGGGCATATCTATGATTTAGTATATATTAACTAGTTTTTTTTTTAATATTTATAACTTTTGATTGTTTCAGAAGATATACTGGTACCTGTGTGAACAAAAAGCTGTTTACTGGTTTTTGACATAATTGGGTGTCTCTGACAGTTATATGCTTGTATGTTTTATGGCACAATGTTTTTAAATGGTTACAAGTTATGTTTCCTGTACAGTTTAATGTTAAAGTTCTGTTTTCTCTCTCATTGGCATTGAATGTTATTTTACTGTTTGGAAGTATCTGACAGTTAAACTTTGCATTTATTACTGTAAATTAGCAGACTTTGCGACACAGTTAAAGTGAGGTCAGGAAACTGTACTGTGTAGTGTGCTGGGTGGGAAAATCTCAGTTTGAAATCTAAGAAGTGAAGCTTTCTTACTTAACTCATGACATCATGCATTCTATGCATGCAGATCAGTTTAGATTATATCTAAGGTGTATATGCAAGCCTAACTGTGAATGTCAAGTCTCTGATTGGTTAATATAGCATAGCAGGCTTCTTTTACAAGAATTATGAGCTACACTGTCTGCAAACATATTCATGGTTCCCTTTTATAATAGCGACTATATTTTGTGATCAAATATATATACATTAATGTTATTTTTTTCTTGTAAACAGTTAATTATAGCCACTATTTCTTGTGAAGTGAATATACTTCAGTTTTTTATAAATAGATCTTTATAAATAACTTTCCTATGCAGTTAGCAAGTGTCTAGTATAGGCTTATACATTTATAGGAAATGCTTATGACTAATGGTAATAACTGTAAGGATACTGAAACACCATACTAAATCCTAGCAAATATATGTATGAATACTTTTGATTGAACTATAATTACTTTGCATTTAATATGTCGATTTCCTTATTGTATCCTAGATATTATTTATATTTCAGATGTCATGTTTTCAGTTAGTATAAAGTCATGTCTTTTAGTATATTAGCACTTTATGACAGGGAAAGAGCTCAGTAATATCTATGACTTGTGATACAACAAACAAGTTATGAGTTTCAGTATTACCCTATTACTATGGTAGATATTTACAGCTATCTCTGTCTTAATTTTGTCTTTGCATCATTCACTTTTAAGACATGTTATCCGTAGTAAGTTTTATATTAATAATGTTTTTTTTACTAATTTTTGTCATTCTAACTGATGCCAGTTAATTATTATTGATTTTAGTCAGTTATTTAAACATCCGCTATTCCAAAAGTTTAGGAGTTAATTAAGGACAAATATGTCTTATGGAATATTTCTAAAAATCTATGTCAACATCTTTTGGGAATGACACACACTCATAGCCGGTTTTAGGCACCCCCCAACCACAGCAAGTTATCTTACCTTGATATTTTGTCACATGTCTGTAAAACCAATGAAAGCTAGTACAGCAGTCTTGTATACTTAATAAACCACAATGGTAATAACTCCTATTTATATCTCCCTTAAAATTCTGGTTGTAGTAACAGTGTTTTGTCAAGTAACAGGCATCAGAATTCCATTAAATATTTTAACACTAACATAGTGCCCCTGGCTTAGTTAAACTCTGCTTTCGGACATTTTCTACACTAAAACTAACTACATAGCCAGCTTTTGGTCCCTGCAAAACCATCTTTGACATTGTGGGGGCCCCACAAAAGCTGCTGCTGGTTGGGGAAAAATGAGGAAGAAAAAATGTATTAATTTGTTATGGCCCTGTTAGGATGAAGATCATAATGAACATGAACAATATAAGCACTAGAGGGATCAGCAGCTCAGAGTAACTTACCTCAGTGAAAACTTTGACTTTAAGAAGAGCTTATGTTTCCGATCATCAGGTATAGTTTCTCTTTTAGGTAGTTTTATGAATAATACCAGAACACCAGATACTATAACTATCAATTTATTTGCTTAAGAATTCAGTACAATCCCAAAAATAATAGACTAAAGGCTCAGAATCAGGAATATGTTTAAATATTACTCTAATGCACCTAAAAAGTTACTAGAATAACATATTTTGCATCAACATGTATTTTTGGACAATATAAAACTCAGATACCTGGATTGATTGAATGTTTGTAATTCTGAATGATTTACCAGCAAATCAGACTTTTAGGCCAAAGCAAAAGTATGAACAAAATCAGGGAAGGTCTGTGAAATCAGGAACAGTGACAGGTATGTGAAATAAGGGACAGTGACAGGTATGTGAAAGCAGGGACAGTGACAGGTCTGTGAAAGCAGGGACAGTGACAGGTATGTGAAATCAGGGCCAGTGACAGGTCTGTGAAATCAGGGCCAGTGACAGGTATGTGAAATCAGGGACAGTGACAGGTATGTGAAAGCAGGGACAGTAACAGGTATGCATCAGTCCTCAATGAGATAAATCTTACTCCTTCTGCTGTTTGACTGCTAAACAGCAGTGACTGATCTGGTGTGGCAGTACCAGTGTTGCACAATCTGTTGCTGTTTGCTGAAATTAAGTACAAAACTCGTACTGCTGTGGCTTATGTGTGTGTGTGTGTGTGTGTGTGTGTGTGTGTGTGTGTGTGTGTGTGTGTGTGTAAAAAATATCCCTGATTTTTATATGTGCACGCACCCAATAATGCCAGGACACAAACATTATTCTTCTGGGTATCAGCAAAAAATATACCTAACAAGTAATTAGATTTCAAAAGTAAGACATAACATATATCACAGAACATTCAGACACTTACATATTCTTGGGGTCTGGTTGCACCCACTCACCAGACTGTCTAAATGGATAATGGGGACTCCCTTAATCATCACTGAATCTGTGGAGGCCCCCACCAAAGCTGTTGCTTGTTGGAGAAAAATGTATCAATTTTCTGAATGTTTAACCTGAATGGTGCTGAGATATGACCCTTTTAGGAAAAAGCTGATAACCTCTGTTTACAGCCACACCCATTTTAAAACTAGGTTTACCTTTAAAACCTCAAATCACACTTTTGCGAGTGGTCATATCCTTGCATCGTAAAATCGAAAGTGGAAAAAGTGACAGTTTCTAATGTTTGAAAAGCAGCAAACCGAACAGCCGATTCGCTGTTTTTCGAACATGAATATCAACAACAAAAGTATATGCCGTGTAATGCAGGGCAAGCCCCTTCTTTATTATTCTAACTCGAGATTGCACTACAGCGGGAATGGAACCATTTCCAACTCCCCACTATAGTGCACTCTGCTAAATGTCGAATGTGCAATGAGCGACTCTCACTGTGCATTCGCTCATTGCACATTCGAACCGTCTTCCGTTCAAAGTTTTCAGAACTTGAAAACTGTCTTTCAAACATTTTTGATTGTCCCCTGTGCACTGTCACGCATTATCAAGGTAAACCTTAAAACTAGCCCTGCTTAAATGTGTGTGTACAGAAAGCTGCTACAGGTTATGAGGGGCTGGAGATTGTGTGGTTATTACAACTTTAATTTTCATTACGGTCAAACCTTAGAGGTGTGCACATGAAGTTATTATAGCTTGTGTTTGAGCTGAGGGCAGTGTTTCTCACAAACCTCAGAGGTGTACAAAGAAGGTTACTTTAGCTTGTGTAAGAGAGGTGTACTGTCTAGGAGCAACAAATTTGAATATATTACTGAAATCATTCTCACAATCATCTATTAGGCACATATGTGTCTGCCTTTGAGGGCTAGGGGTGAAGAACATGCTATGTATATGCAAATCAGCAGTCACTTGAAATATATGACAAAGGCAATTTAAATCTCTGCTTTCATCCCAGTCTAACACCAGAGGGATGCATAGGCAGTGACTGTCTTTTGTAGGGGGTTACGGAGGTAGGCAGTATTCCCAGATAAGACTTCTCACAACTACTGGCTTGTTAGTTTACTGTAAACTACAATTTTGTCAGCTTTGAAAATTAAGCCTTGGGCACAACTTACATCTTACTTGAAAGCAAAAAAAATAAGACTGAAATTCTTTTTTTTTCTTGATTTTTGTTTAGGCCACCATTGGAGTAAAATGTTGAGAAAATGCTCTAAAATGCATCCCAGACCATCTGTAAACCTGTGGCTTCTTGGGCCCTGACTTGAGTTATTTCCTAAATGGTTATTACTGGGCTGTCTTGTTCAGGAAAGGTGTGTTGAAAGGATACAAGGAAAACTAAAGCTGAACCACAACAGTGAATTTCTTTCCTTAATCATAATTTCTGTTCAAGCCATTATTGGATGAAAAGGTTGTGTAAAATGCATTTCAGAACATATAGAAAGTTATGGCTTCTTGAAAAAGCTGAGAGTAAGGCAGAATGTGAGATAAGGAAGAAAAAAGTAACATGCATGGTATGGGGAGCCCAAAAGGAGTGCAAATCAGAGGAGAGGACTGGATTGTGTGTGTGTGTGTGTGTGTGTGTGCGTGTGTGCATGTGCGTGCGGGGAAATGTCAGCCTAGTCATCATTTCACTTTAAGTCCAGACCTGTACATAGACTTGCTGCAATGTATCATTGTTGCAACTAAGTGCCAGTAACTGTAACTGACCCTTTGTTAGACAGGTCACCATAGTGATAGTGTGGTACATAGGTCTGTTGTAATGTAAGTGCTTGTAGCTGCAGGTCTGTCTGTGGCTACTATTCCTAAAAGTTTGCAGCAAAAGGCTGCTTAGGATGGATGGCATTGATAGGATGATACTTATACTGGGACATTTGCTGGGGGCCCTGCACACACTCACTATGTGCTAACACCCAATTCTCGTGAAGTTTTTATTTAGTGGGTATTTGTCATGATAAGATTTATTCAGAGGGCAAGTAAATACAAATGCTAAAAGATTCTTTGATTTGTTCTGCCATTTTGAAGTTTTTATTAGAACTCATGCAGATGACATGCTTAGGTATTTTGGGTAATCATTTAGATTGTTAATAAAGCTAATGTTTCCTTAGTCTATTAAACACTAAATTCAGATTATATATCTCCTAATATGTCTCTTGCTTCCTTAGTGAATATTTACTGTATAAATGTTTAATGTTTCTAATAATAGTGTATGTAACTCATCTCTAAAACCTAACTGGAATCAATATCTGATTAATTGTTTATCACTACTATTTTTCTCTTAATTTATAATATATTCTCCATTTTTTACTTTGTTTTCATGGGCTCGAACCGACAAAAGTTGATGGTTGGGATAGGTAGTCTAGCAGATTTAGTTTTGTTTGCTAGACTAGGAATGTATCTTATTCCATGTATAGGGTGTATTAAAGTTTATATCAGAGTGAAATATGCTAATTTTTTATTTAAATGTTTTTCTATTTTTGAAATGCCTGAGACAATTGTTTTACTTTTATCTTTCATGGGGAAAGTTATTTGGATTGAGATAAATAGAAATACAACAATTGATATTCTATTGTCTATTCGGGAAGAGTGCCATGTATACAGGATTCCATTAATAAAAGTTCCTTTATTATTTATCTTTAAAGAATTCTGATATGGATTTAACTTTGATATCCTTAAATACTAATGGCTTAAACAACCCATATAAGAGAGCCAACCTACTAAGGTATCTTAAACTAAACAAGGCTCAAGTAGTTTTTCTCCAAGAGACACACTTTAAAATAAATGACACATTTATGTGGGACCCTAAGGAAAACACAATACTTGCTCAATCTTCTTATAAAAATAAGACCAGAGGAGTAACAATTCTATTGAAAAAGACTTTCTTAAATCCCAAATCATTTACAAACATGTAGATAATGACGGACTCATGGCCTTAGTTATACTTAAGTTTAATAATAGAATTTGGACCCTGGTTAATTTATACTGGTTCCTGGGTATGGGGTTGGACTAGCTAAGAAACACTTAGACTTTATTACAACTACTTATAAAGGTAATATTATACTAGGAGGTGATTTCAATTGTATCACAGATATTACAGAAACTACCAATAGGAAATCTCCTAGACTATTGTCCTCATCCAAACATTTAAAAAAATGGACAGAAATGTTTAAATTAAAAAATACCTTTAATGCTTTAGGACCAAATTATTTACTATTCTCACACCAGGACTATAGGCATGGAACCCAGATCTTTATTCTAAAATCTTGAATTTTTCAATACAACCTTGTCCCTTTTCAGATCATAATTTCCTGTTGTTAACAATACACTTGGAATTCAATCAATTAGTTATTACTTCAAGGAGTCCTTCATATATCACAAAAATTAAAGACTTTAAATCTTGGATAACTTCTGAACTTCAGGTTTTATTAGAGATTAATTATAAACCTGAAGCAAACACATTTATGGTTTGAGAGTCTCTTAAGGCCTTTCTATATGGTAAAACCATTAGCTGGTACAAAAAGAAAATTAAAGAATGGGACTCAGAGGTACAGCAACTCCAAAATCAAATATCTCTTAAATCTAATACAAACTTAATTGTTACAGATAATAAGAGGAAAATATAAGAAGCAAATAAATACAATGAAATATTATCCCATAAAACTAATTTAGCTAGGAAAAACTGGAATTAAATTCTTATGCTACCTCTCCCAAGCATCTTCATAACCTAGCTATGAAAGTTAAGATACAATCAAAAATTAATAACATTGATAGTATATTTCATGAAGGTAAAAGGAAAAATGTCTCGGACATGGGGGACATTCTGGAGGCTTTTAATTATCATTATGCAGAGCATCATACAGATAAAATAAGTACAAATGAATGTGAGAAATTAGAGAATATAGTTCCCAACATAACAAGAATTCCTGAGGAACTTAATTTAGATCTACAAAAACCTATTTCTCAAAAGGAAATTATAGATGGAATTAAAGGAAGTAAGTCTAATAAAGCACCTGGAATAGATGGCTTAATTACTGAAATTTATAGATTGTTTCCTTCTTCTATAATCTCTCCTACATAAAACATTTCTTGAAATTCAGACATTAGCAAATATTCCTCCTTCTTGGAGATATTCTCTAATTTCCCCTATATTAAAAGAGAATAAGGACCCTAATCATTGCAACTCATATAGACCAATTTCTTTGTTGAATAATGATTATAAACTGTTTATGTCAATTATGTTCAATAGATTGAAAATACCCATATCTAAAATAATTAATGAAGACCAAACCGGTTTCATACATAACAGGCATACACAGGATACTATTAAAAGAGTATTAACTCTGATAGATTACCTCAATAGAGGAAACCATGAAGCATTGATAATAGGTCTAGATATTCAAAAGTCCTTTGACTCCTTAAATCGGGGTTATTTATTTAAAGTCTGACAGTTATTTGATTCCCCCCTTTTTTATAAGAACAATAAAGAAAATCTATGAAAATACTCTAGCATATGTCAAATTAGGTCCCTTTACTTCCAAAGCAATCCAAATCACTAGAGGTACTAGACAAGGAAGTCTCATGTCCCCTATCCTATTTGATCTGGCCATAGAAATACTTACCGTTTTAAGATGTAATAATCCAAAGATAAGAGGTATATAAATATATATGACCAATATATTTGTAAAATAATGATGTTTGCTGATGATGTCTTACTTACCTTACCCAACTCTAAGGAAGTGTTAGGTGAAGTGGATATAGTAACAACAAATTTCCAAAAAAATCTCAGGACTCTCCTTCAGCAAATCTAAATCAAAATATTTATTATTAAATAAAAAAGAACATACAGGTTCCAGTTAATCATATTATTGGAAACCAAGTTTCAACTCTAGACTATTTAGGAATAGTTCTAGGCAAGAATATAGAGGAAACCTTACAGCTTAACTATGCTAAAGCCATAGACTTAATCAAGACATTAATAAGCAAATGGAATAATTTGTTTATAACATCTGATGATAGGTTACAACTGATACAAATGGTTTTGTTACCTAAAATATTATATATAGCACAAGTCCTTATACTTCCACCAGGAAAGAAAATCCTTAAAGAAATCACTTCAACTCTGATGAAATTCCTGTGGTACCCCAAAAGAAATAGAGTGGCATATTCTCATCATATCAGAAAATGGGAACAAGGGGGCTTAAAATTCCTAGAGATTGAAACTTATATAAAAGCATCTATAATTAAAATAGTGATGAATTGGATAAGTCCTAGACACTCTTCCAATAGGAAACAGTTATACTCCATTATACTAATGAATGAAAATTGTTTATCAAAGAATGCTTTGGTAACTGACAAAGATAAGCTATGGCACTATTTAAGTTTAAATTTAAAGTATAGTAAAACAAAATTAACTAAACTAACACTAATAAACAATATTTTGATGTGTTTAGAAAATTCACTAACACAAATTTAGATATAAAACTGTGGCATAGATTTTTAATACCATTTACTATTTACAAGGGATTTCCCTGATAAAATACATAGAGAGATTTTTGATTTATGGGAAAATAATAACCTATTTTGTTAGTTGCAATGTATTGAAAAACAACAAGCTTTGAACACATAAAGTATATTGTCAACCTATGGCCTATTCCCTAATGACTGGTTGGTTCTTCAGAGTATCACAGCATACACTAAGGATCTGTGTAGAATAATACATTACTCATCCTTCAAAACCGTACCAAAAATTATAAACTGGGTTTTTGGAATTCTATATAATAATATCAATGTTAAGAATGAATTATCATATCTATATAACACTTTAATTGTCTATAAGACAGCTCCTAAAGATTCTTACTGGAATGCCTAACTAAAGGGTTTCAAGTATCATCAATGGAAGATAAAATAAACATTTTATTTTCAGTTAAACTAACTTCTTACTCACAATTCTGGGGGATTTTCCATTGGAAATTTCTACACAGATCCTTTTTGACACCTGAGAAACTCTCAAAAATGAACCCTTCAAAAAGCAAGTTATGTTGGAGATGTCATCTGTCCACTAATGCTGACTGGTCTCATATTTTTTATGACTGTACTAATATTAAACCATAATGGAATGAGATTAACAAATTTCTTCAAGCTATTTATACTGATATATTTGTTTTCACAAAGTCCTTAATTTTATTGAATGTTGTTAATAGTAATAATATGAAGAAAGATGACCTGTATTTGTTGTGGACAATGTTAGCAATAGCCAGCAAATGTATAACTAGAACATGGAACTCTAATGTAGCACCCACAATGGAGGAATTCCTATCATCACTGAAGAAATGCATACTAATGGAGAAAAGAACTAAAGAGTTAAGAACGTTTCCTAAATCATTGGTTAATAGTCTGTGGAGGAAAGTTTTGAATTTGATTGATATCCTGCAGATGGAACCAAACTCTTCCTAACTATCATAGTTTATATATTAACTTATTATTTAACTACAAATGTTTTTATCTGAATCATTTTTGTCAGGCTGAATGTAAATACTGTAAATAGTTATTAAATGTTATGAATGTATTACATTATTGTGTTATTTCATCAAAATAAAAAACATTTGAGTAAAAAAAATACAATTATATCATGTTTTTCAATACTAATATTTTGTGTGCAACTGTGTGCTACATATCCCTCCTTATGTTTTCATAGGTTCATAGGATGTTACTAGGCTATTGATGTGACGGTCTTTACAAGCCTAGCCATAAAATCCCAATATAATACTAATTGAGAGATATTGTCTATGCCCAAGATTTTTCTAGCAAGGATTACCCATGTCCAGCAAAGAAACAGGTGCAATCCCCAGCATTAATTTATGGTTTCACATCCAGCCATCCAGGTTGCACTTAAACAGGGTCAGGGAGGTGCTCTGCTTGGCATGGATTGGAAGCATAGCCTATTCCAGAGGAATGGCAACCTCTAAGAGATGTATCTCTCTCTCTCCAGCAGGTCCTATTTTTTTGCAGGTTAGATTGAGGTCCCTGGAATCAGTGACTCAAGTCCCATTTGACTTATGGATGTGTAGCATTTTCATTAGATCTGGGTCAGAGATAGCCCTGTAAGCCAGACACAAGTTGCCTCTAAGTAGTCTATACACCACTGAGTACAGTGACGGTGACTTCAGTCTGTCTGCATAAGACATGTGCTGGAGACCCAGAAAAAATCTCTGAGGATTCTAAGCTGCTGCAGGTATCTGGTAAGGTACATACCAAAGGGAGCATTATATTCAATAATAGGCCAGATGAGGGATAATTACAGGGGAGTTATAAACTGTTTTGCTCTTGAGGCAATGCCTTTGCTAATCAGGTGAGTGACGTAGAATGCCTTCCTCACGACAGCAGACATGGTGGTCAAAGTTGAGGTCACAGTCAACTTGTGTTCCCAGGTCTCTCACTACAGATTTGGTACTTAGGGTATTATTGTTTATTTATAATCAGCAGGGACATTGTTTTTACCGAAGGGAATGATTATGCATTTTCTAGCATTTAGTTTAAGACCATGGCATTGGCACAAATCATTGGTCTGTGTAAGCTCCTTGCCTTGGCACTGATCATTGGTCTGTGTAAGCTCCTTTTGAAGAATGCTGACATCGCTAGGGGATTCAATAATAGCACCTAATTTGCAGTCATCCTCAAACTTGGTTAGCCACAGCCCCTCCATTTTGGTTTGAACTTCACAGAAGTATATGCCAAACAAGAGGGGGCCCAGCACTGACCTTTGTCGGTCCCCACTGGTGACAGGTTTGCTGGTCGAGCTGAAATCTCCCACTTTGACTGAGTGTTGTTGATCTGTGAGCCAGTGTGCAACCTACCTAACAACACAGGAGTTGATATTCAACTGGGTTAGTTTGTCAATGATGCTCAAATGTGGAATTGTGTTGAAGGCCTTGGCCAAGTTAAGATAGACTGTGTGCACATCTTTGCCTTCATCTATGGCTCTGGTCACATTTTTGAAGAAGTCCACCAGGTTTAGCAGGCATGACCTACCCCTGACAAAACAGAACTGGGATGGATCTAGGGTTTGAAGGTCTCTTATATCCTTATTTATGAAATCCATGATGATTCGTTCCATTGCCTTACAGATGAAGTTGGTTAGACTTATGGGTCTATAGTTACCTGGGCTGTTGCTGAGTCGCCCTTGTGGAGGGGGATAGGAGTCACTGTTTTCCATTCAGTGGTGAAAAAGCCAGTACTCAGGCTGTGGTTGAATAGCCTGCCTAGTGGAGTAGCTAGCTGTTGTTTAAGAACATTAACAACACAGCCTGGAATGCCATCTGATGCCATGGAGGCTGTATTCTTAGTCTTGGAGAGAGCATTGATGACTTGCTCTTCAGAGATGCAGTGAGGAGCTGATGTTGAAGACATGGTTTGTAGTATGCTGGGGGGGTTAGGGGGTGACATTTTCACCAGTTCTGTCTACTAGTAGGTTTGCAATTTCTGCAGGGTCAGTATATGCGATACCATCCGCAATTAGCTCAGCACATATCTGATTCCTACCTTTTATTTTGCAGACATAGCTGAAGAAGACCTTATTGTTATCCTTGGCTTTGGTTACTATATTTTTCTCATAGTTGCTCTTTGAGAATTTTACGAGTTGTCTTATCTGCTTATTTAGGCTGAGGAGGGTGTTCTCTAATTCTTTTGTATTTTTAGGCATTAGCTTCTTTCACTTATTGTATAATCTATTAATGTGAGACATCCACCAGGATGGTTTGTTTTTTCTTGAGGATCTTCCTTTAGTTCTATCAGGCATGATTTTGTCTATACATTTGTGTAGATGTTTATACAGGGCATCAGTATATACCTTAGTATAGCTATCAATGCCATCTGTGGAAACTGGAGTTTGGAGGTCTATTATACCATCCCTTGGGAGGATATAGTTAGCTTTAGTGAAGTTTTTTAGCCTGATATCTCCTTTGGGGAGTTCCAGTGCTATTGCTACTTCAAAAATCACTGAATTTTGGTTGGATTTAACCAGTGCAGTCCCTACACTTGAGGCATTGCATCGATCACTCCTAATGGTGAGGACCAGGTCTAGAATGTTAAAGAGGTGATGCACTATTATTCCAGGACATTTGAGTTAACAAAGTCCAGGAACTTCTGTGCAAGTCAGTTTGAGCTCATATAAGATTCCCAATTAATGGAGGGATAGTTGAAATCACCCATGACTAGGATTTTAGGTTGTACTTTGATTGTCCCAAGTAGGTCTAAATAAGCTGTCTTGGTTCATGGAAGGGGATATGTAACTGACGATAACATGAAGGGGGGTCTTACCCAATGTAATTTGGACTTTGAGTAACTCCATAGAATTATCTTGTCTAACAAGTCTAGAGGCATAATTATCTTTAATGAAGATAGATAGTCCACCTCCTTTAGCTCTCACACCATCAATTTGCGGCCTAAAAGTGTGGAAGTCATTGTAGATTTGCAAGGCCGGGGTATTTTCTGTAGCCTTGACCCAGGTTTCTGTGACTGCACAGATGTCCACATCTTCCAGGGAGATAGTGCCTCCAGGGAATGCAGTTTGTGATTTAAACTACTAGTATTTAACAGCATGACCCTTAGTTTCTTTGTGTGTGATATTTTCACTTAGGACATTTTGTTTTTGTGACCTTGTCTAAAAAGGCATTATGAGGGAGGCAAGTGCCTTAGTTAGCAATGAAAAGTTTAGATATACTAGGTGAAGTCCATCTCTAGCACAGCAGAATGTTCTATCCACCATGTTATCCCAGGCTGACAGGAACTGGATCCCCTTAGAATGACACCAGAAACTAAGCCAATTTTGAAGTCAATCATTTTTTGTTTATATTGTGGTATTATCCTAGACGAGGGTAAAATTCTGCTCAAAGCTAGAGGCATACCTACTTGGGACACATATTCAAAGAGCTCAATCATCTCTGTCTTCATATAGTCCAGAGAGGTACATCTCAAGTCATTCACGCCAACATAAACTATGACAGTCATAACGGTACTTGTTGAGAGACTTGAGTGCATGTGTGATCTGACAAATCCTTTCACCAGACGGACAGCTGACTGTAACCTTCTCCTCATTTAACCTGGTGAGTGGGGCATCTGTATGTCTCACTATAGAGTCACCTGTAACTAAAACATATGGAACAGATGTGCATTGCCTTAAGGGCTTATTTGGTGAGACACTTGTGCTAATGTTTTTATGTGTATTGGGTGCTTTGGGTGTAGTGTTAGGTGTAGCATGTTTGTGTTTTGGAGGTCTGTGGTGCTTAGGTAGGTTTTAGGAGAGTACCTCAACATATGAAGGTTTATGTGTTGGATGCATATTGTGAGTAGGAGTCATGGTGTGTGAGCTGACAACTTGTTTACTGTTACTGTTCTGGGTGATTCTGGATTCTTAGTGTAGGAGCATCTCTCACAAATTGTTCTTGAGTGGTTTGGGAGTAAGGGGTTGTCAGTGTACCTGAGGCAGTTGCTGCATTGCTTCAAAAAAAAAAAAAAACATGTCAACCAAGCTAGTAGGAGAAACAGAGGGAAACTGACAGTCCACGATGCAAGGTTTGAAACTGGTATCTCCACAGATAAGAAGAAAAAGATGTGGGATATCTGGTAGGGGGATATTTTAGGGGGGGCTAACCTATGGAGTGTACAGTAGGAGGTGTATAAAAATGGGGATCTATGTGGTCTGATATTGATAGGTAAGAGGTAGGATCACTGCTGGGTGGTTCGCTGAACAGCTGAGAACTGTTTAAGAACTGCTGTGCTAGATAACAGCTGCTTCTAAGGGAAAATGCATCTATTGGTGCTTTTGCTTCTATAAGTGCCAATAATTACCCCCTCTGCACAGCAGTGTGTGATGGTGCCCTATGCATAAATAAAAGCAAAACAGCTAATACAAAAAAAAACAGTGAAAAAGCTCATTCTGAACCCTGAACCAATAAAATAGCTCAAATTGAGCACTGAACCAGTAACCTTCAATTAGATAGTCCTACTGTACACTCCTGCAACAAGGGTATGGAGGGTGTTTCTCCAAAAGAAGATTTCCTAATTTTTAGTGCTCAATCCTCAAACAGAATTGGATTCACCCAGTCTGAATCCAATCTATACTAAGGCCAACAGAAACAGAAAAACAGAATTATCTTTTTTTTATAAATTAAACAGGCAATAGAGTAAAAAGCAGCACAGTTTTTTCTTAAATTAAATATAGCAACAGAATAAAACAGCAGAACAGATATTTTCTTAAATATGTAAAAGCAGCAGTTGGTGCGAAATACAGTCAAGTGCAACAAGTCCAGTAGTGAAATTGAAACTTAGCATTCGTAGTTGTCTCGGATAGTTTGGTATGATCAGTGGAGCAGAAGCAGATTGCCCAGCTCTCTAGAGCGTATGATAAGTACAAATGTGGTCATTAAGGATAATACAAGAGCAAAGCAGCTAATACAAAGAAACCAGTGAAAAAACTCAAACTGAGCCCTGAACCACTTAAATAGCTCAGACAGAGCTCTGAACCAGTAACCTTCAATTACATAGTCCTACTGTACACTCCTGCCACATCATGTTTCTATTTTCACTATCTTACCCCTTCCTGACCGATGCTGAAAACACATCACTGTATAGAACAGAAACTTTAAAGTGTACAAATGTTCAAATGATGTGTACCTTTCTGCATTTTATTTTGTGGTGTGCTCATATCTGTATTTGTGAATCTTAGGCAAATCATTCAGGATTGAAGTCATTAAGTAATGCCTTACATTTGATGTTCAGACCTTATATAATTCAGAAATCTCATTATCCTAGCACAATTGTAAGCCTATAAGGGCAATATTTACAAATTGTCCATAACATTTGGCTTTTCTCACCCATTATCTTTTGCCTTTATATGTACAGAACCTGATAAAATAATCATGATGACAACCCTTATGGTAACACTCCACAAAGATGTGAAGAAATGTCTCATAAACAAATTGCTTAGTATATCACTATCCCTGTCATCAAATGATTCACTCTTCCCATCCCTTCTGTCACATTAGTGTTTCTCCTCAGCATTTGCTTGATGCCTGGCACTGAGCGGCATATGTAATGTATGGAAAATGGTGGTATATAGCTTATGGCAAAATTTTGTGAATTTTTGCTTTTGGCAGCATTCGTCTGATACCCTTCATGCTATCATGCTTAGCCTTACTGTGCTATGGAAAGACAGGTTGATAGCACCATAAGGAGACAGTTATTATCATTTCTTGAACAAGCTGCAGATTTGAATATAGACAGTATGGGATGCTCCAATTGTAAATACTGTTATAAAGCATCCTGCCCACAGAATGTCTTGCTTCACAGTGCTTCCATTGTCAGGTTTTCCATCAGCATTCACATGCTTGGTCCCTCATACTTTACATGCTCATTCACAAGCTGCTGATATCTGCCAAGAAATTACTGCAGGAGATTGGATACAATCCACCCTTTATGTGTTGACAAGCATAGTCTAATAGCCACATTTGGTCAATATTGCTGCTTTACAAACATAAGATGATAGCATCAGTACTGTTTCATTGCCATCCATGTTCTAATGTATATGAATTATGCCAGACACATGCCTGTTATAGATGTATTAACTTTATTACTTAATCATGTCATACAAACACATACAATTGCAATAACAACTGCAACGTGCCTCAAATACATAGACAGTCACCAGATATGAGGTCTATGTAGCTACACACCAGTATCATCAATATAATGATTAATCTAATGCAAGTGTCATGAGAAATGTGTAAATCAAGACACATTACAAATTAAGATTACACATCTCTGTCCTATATTTGATCATAATCAGACCTATTTGTATTACTGCACTTGTTATTTGTGCAAAGTTTGGCATGGTGCAGCATATGCTACCACTAATTCCTGTTCTAATTTCAAATACGCATGTGCTAATACATTGCCATCCATCATGCAAATGAGCTTGTCAGTGGTGCACTTCAGGGGAAGGTGTAAAAAATGTGAGTAGATTACATAACCTGTATGTGTTAATATAATATATATATATATATATATATATATATATATATATATATATATATATATAAAATTTGGTAGAACTGTTTTCTTTCACAGTAACAGAGGGTTTGGTAATCATAATAACAGTG
This sequence comes from Protopterus annectens, assembly GCF_019279795.1. Classification (NCBI taxonomy): domain Eukaryota; kingdom Metazoa; phylum Chordata; order Ceratodontiformes; family Protopteridae; genus Protopterus; species Protopterus annectens. The sequence continues at coordinate 1,211,819,552 of NC_056744.1, read as the reverse complement.
TGATATTTTTAGAAATAGTACGTGACATAGCATCTGCAAGTGCAGAAAAGAAATATGCAGTGGCTTAACAGAATGTGCTTGTATGGAACAAAAAGTATTATACTTCTGAATGTGTTTGTAACAAATGGCATTAACAATAGAGACTTGTTGAAATATAAACATGTGAATGTATACAGATATTCCAGAGAATGAACTTGCTAAAGTGAAATTGATAACATTTAAAATGGGAGAGGACTCCCCAATCAACTCATCCCACTTTTAACACAACCATTTTCTCTGCAGCACACTGACAATGTCATTCTTTCAAAAGTGCACTCTCTCACTATAGAATTCAGACGTCTGTGGCATGTGCAATTCATACTGTCCTCTCTAGATTGTGTAACTAGATAGGGGGTTCAAATCTAACAATGCTGAACATATGTATTTATGTGGATATACTGTCAGGTATGTATGACTTCATCAACAGATGTGCTGTATCCACTTCCACTCAGAAGAAACAATTAAAATGGGAGAGGACTCACCCATCTCTTTATCCCTGGATTGGATGCTAGTCAGTAAGAGCCCCCAGTCTTATATAACAGGCTGCTTATCAGATAGCCTCAGTGATCACTCTCCAACATTCCTACTCAAAAAATACCTATACCAAGCTAAACCTGTCATCTACCGTCAAATACGTAAAACACTAAACTTTAACCCACTCACATTCATCTCATCCTTCAAAGAATGTAACTGGCATCCTCTAAAGTACCTCAGTCTAGATGACGCAGTTGAATTTTTTAATACTACCTTCCTGAACATCCTTAATTACCATGCCCCCATAAGATTTTCCAGAACCAAAGCACAACCCTCCCCATGGCTACAGAAAACCACTAAGTCAGAAATGAAAAACAGGGATAAAGCCTGGGAGCACTGGCGTAAAACCAAAACCCCGTCAACTAGACAGAAATTCCTAGAACTACGCAATAGAGTCAAAAAGCTAATAAAACAGGACAAATTCCAATACTACCAGTCTGCCCTAGACTCCTCACAACACAGCCCCAAACAATTCTGGTCCTCCATAAACTCCATCCTCCACCCAGGTAAAGTCAGTACCCCTCCTCCTAATATCCCTCACTCCTCAGAAAATATTGCTACCTCATTCAACACACACTTCACCCAAACCATACTATCACTAGCTAAACAACACAACCCCCCTCCCCCCCAACCCACACCTTCAACTAGTAATCTCCCCACTGCCTTCTCTTTTTCTCCTGTACCTACCTCCAACATAAAAAAACTCTTAACTAAACTTAAACCCATCAAATTAGCAGCAGACAACCTTCCAAGTGAATACCTAGAAATTGCAGCTGATGCTCTGGCCTACCCAGTATCCATCTTGATTAACTGATCTCTGTCAGAATGTTACGTCCCCACACTGTGGAAAGTATCACATATAATTCTCCTCCTCAAAGGCGGACCTTCCACAGAACTAACCAGTTACCGCCCCATAGCTATTCTCTCTCCACTCTCCAAAATACTAGGGAGATGCATACACTTTCAGGTCTCAGACTACCTTCTTACTAACAACCTCCTTTCCAGAACTCAGCATGGTTTCCAACCAAATCATTGCACCACCACTGCCTTACTCTCCTTTACTAACACTATCCTTCAGCATAAAAACAATGGCTATCTCTCCTCTGCTACTTTCCTAGACCTATCTAAAGCATTTGACATGGTCCCAGACAACTTATCGCTGTCCTCAATAACCTATCCTTCTCACAATGAGTCACCAACTGGTTTCAGAGTTACCTGTCTGACCGACAACAATCCGTTGTATGGCAGAATGACATATATCCCCAACTACCAGTCTCCATAGGGGTTCCCCAAGGATCTATCCTTGGACCCCTACTCTTCTCTGTTTACACCAATAATCTAGCCTCTGCCACCAAACATGGCACACTCATACAATACGCAGATGACTCAACCATCATCTGCTCAGCCAGTCCCAACCAAAACTGCAAAAAGTCACACAGGAAGCCTTTTCCTCTGTTGAAACTTGGTTATCCGATGCCCAATTAATACTCAACCCAAACAAAACTAAACTACTCCTCTTCCAACCCACCAAACATACTCAAAACAACTCTCACTTTAACATCACAGCAAAAGACAACACCACTATATACCCAACTGAACACACCAAATTGCTAGGAGTGGAAATAGACAATAAACTAAAATTTGACATTCACATATCCATGACCATAAAAAAGTCCACAAAAACTAGGAGCATTATACATAAATAAGCAATTTCTCACCAAAGCAGCAAAGATTTCAATAACAAAATCCCACCTTATCTCCACCCTACTTTATGCCTCTCCAATATATACCAACCTAAGGCAATGCGACCTAAACAAGCTAGAGACCTGCTACAACAAAATCTCCAAATTCGCCACAGAGGCATCCTACCATAGTCACCACTGTCTCTCACTTGCTGAACTGGGCTGGCTTGAACTCCCTCACCTCCTTCAGTGGTATCAACTCTCACTCACCCACAAACTAGTAAACCATCCACTAAATGTCCCATCCCTCCAGAATCTATTCCAACCCTATCGCACCACCAGACCACTAAGATCCAGCAACAAAAATCACTTGCAGATCAATAAAGCCAATAACTCTGCTGGTGAAGCACTATTCTCTTGCATCATAGCCAAATTATGGAACTCCCTTCCACCCATAATTACCTCCATACCATCATGCACCCACTTCAAAACTTTACTAAAAGCGCACCTAAAAACATGCTGGCTATGCCCTTGCAACTCCCACTCTAATATCACCCACCCCATCCAACCACTACCTTTCTTTCCACTCCACTAACTACCTTGTTTATAGCAAGCTCAGATGCTCATAAGCCTAGTACTTATTATACAGCAGGAATTTCTCATTGTAACATTTGTTAATGTCTGGTATGTAGTTCACAGATAAGGATTCTAGTTGTCTACTGATGTACTATGTTCTTCATCTGTAAATATGTTGTAAGTAATTGCTATGTTAAATTGTTAATCGCTATGTAAACCAATGTAATTACTGTCTGTTTATTTTAACTATGGAGCTTTTCTCCCCGGGCCTCTGCTGATAATGGACCTACGTCCAGTCGGACACTCCCAGTCAACAAATTTAAATAAAATAAATAAAATAAAATAAAATAATAAAATATCCCATTTTTAGCACAAACATCTTCTTCGCAACACACTAATGATCTCATCCTTTCAAAAGTGTACTCTCTCAGCATATATTTCAGATATCTGCTGTGGCATGTGCAGCTGATACTGTTCTCTACCAATTGTGTAACACGATAGGGAGGTTGGTTTGAATCCAGCTTTGATTAAATAGTGTGTACTGTCATATACAATTGGCTTCATCACAACACATTATATATAATTCCACTTAGGAGGCATATTTTCCATGGCAGAGGGCTAAACTATACAATTATGTGGTTACTAGAGTGTGTAACTAGATAGGTAGGTGGTTTGAATCCAGCAGTGATTGACTACTGTGAGTATTTGTTTCTCCCTCTCATGCCACATGGAAAAGGCTTGAAACACATACAGGGTATGTAGCTGTACAGTGTTGTTGTGCTTTTCCATTACTTTCTTTACTTTTTAGCAAAACCATCACACTATGAAACAATGGTGATGCCATCCATTCAAATGTGCACTGCCACAGTTTCAAAACAACCTCTCATGTGGCACTTGTGATTTATGCAATGTTCTCTAGCTTGTGATCTTAGTAAGGTAAACAGTTTGAATAGAGCCATTATTCCTTAGACTCATTTGTGTTAGTACAACTGTAGAAGTATAAGTAGGTAACAATGTTGTCACCTACATATCTGCTGTGTACATATACAGATGGTGATTCTTCTTATAAAAATTTATGTCCATTTTTCACAGATAAATGCTATGTGTGACACTGATGATAATGCCATTTGATGAAATTTGCCTTTTCTAATAGCAAGAACCAGGAACAGCAAGTACTCCAAATCCACTCAGACGAATCATAGAAAAGTACCAAAGGACCACGGCTTATCCAAACAGAGTTTTATTCAAATGCTAAGCACTTTCGTCTGCACTGCCACCAGACTTCATCAGCGTATACAGTAAAAATCACACACAGGTTTAAATACTCTCTTGAAACATCATATGACTCCACACAGCCAATCAAATTGAAAAAATAAAATGAATACATAAATTAAATAAAATAATTAAAATCATATTATTACCTAAAAACTATTAATCACTACTTTTCTAATAGCAGTAGTAAGCCTTCTTCTCTGACATGAGGAAATGAGACAATGTTCTGTATGTTGTTGCCTTACTAAGCCATGGATTCAAATCTGTAGTTATCTGCACATTGCACATTATAGCCATTTGGCTGTCAGAGTCTTGTTATTAGTGAGAACAAGACTCTGAATAAGATCCTCCCCCCAAAACTGGCCTTTACCATCCATAAAAACAAATGCATAAGGTACTATGTGGAAAGAAGAGCACCAGTAAAAAACTTGCAGCTTAGGAAAGGCACCTATCAATATGGCCCACCTTTCTACAACTATTTCAGATTCATGAGTACCCAGGACTCATTCTTTTGTCCCAATAACCTAGAGAAATGTCAGGGGAACAGGCTAGAGCAACTGCTACTCTGACACAGTTGCATACAGAGCACAATGTACGCTTTGTCTGGCTTTTTATGTGGGAAAGGCTATCAATAACTTAAAGACCAGGAGAGTACATCACTGCAATAACATATGTCAAAGCACCCCTACCAAATCCTTGGCCAAGCACACTAAGGAAAACATTGGACACCTTCACTTTTTATGTCACTGACGGGATCCACTATGAAGATATGGATAACAATAGAAATGACAGACTAGAGAAGAATAAACGAGAATGAAAGATTTGATTAAGAGCAGGAAATCCACCAGGCCTGAATACCTCATTTTCTGTTAACTGCATACTAAACCTTAGGAATCTGGACCACCACCATTTTTACTGAACTTGAGAGAATGACCAGTATATATATATATATATATATATATATATATATATATATAATTTTTTATTTGGCTAAATAACTACCAAGCGAGCTTCATACCACCCACAAAGCTCTAAATCAAACTGGATTATTAGCAATATCTAACCCATTTTAGATGAACATATCTAGCACAGGAACCTTCAGCTATAAGTATCAGCACATGAATGTAGACCTAGGCTTACTATCAAAATTTTGAATGCGGTTATGCAAAAGTCAGATTATCAAAGTTTATTAACAACGATTCAAAAATGTTGAACTCGCAACAGTGAATGCTAGTGTGCATTCGCTGTTGTGAGATCGACATATTGATTGGAGATCACACTATGGTGGAACTCGGGAACTTTGCCCTTTTCCTCACTGTAGAGCAATCTTGGAGTGGTAATATATAAGTAGCAGGGTGTGTTGAACATCACCAGATGTTAAGGTAATTTCAAAAAATGTCAACAATTTGATTTCGAATTGTTGACATTTTTTTTTGTTTTGTTATTTTGGTTGGTTGCTATTGATAATTTTGATAATGTTTTTCGAGTAAGTAATTACTCGCAAAAATGTTTTCAAAATTGTTATAATAAACCGTACACCCAACCCCTGCAGGCAAATCTGAGGAAGGTACACTAAAGCACCACAGAATCCACTCCAGAAAGTTGAGACTCCACACCTCTCAGCTGTATCGAATTCCTCAGTATTTACCAGTTTTGAGGGCAAAATAATGGGGTGCCACAAATTCCGAAGTGACCCCTTTAATTCCTGATTTTTTCTTTTGTATTACCACTTTAAATTTATGGCTGACATCACCACATATCACCAGCCTACGAGTTAAGTATACTTGGTGGGTAGTGTTACTCAGGCTCAAACCCTGTACCTTAGGTACAAGGAGCAAGAGCCTGAATTCCCTACCCATACCACCACTCAAGCTGTGTTTGAAATGTTTGGCTTTTAGTCTGTTCCTTTACAGTTTGTGGTTTTCTAGCAAATTAGAGAGAAGTTGAACTGAATTCACTAAATAATAATAGCCATTTAAGTTTCAGTCTTCCTATCTTACAGGAAACGCATGGTAATTTGGCAGCACAAACTATTTTATTCTAGCAACTTTCCAAGATTATACAAGCAATGTTTAAAATGTGTCCCTGGTTATTGGGCTTTTGTCCCCCACAACAAATTTTGCCTTTTTCCAGATTTCTTGTGCTACAAAGTTGAGAGAGATAGTTGAGTATCAAGTGGATTTTACAAGGAGCTGAGACCTTCAGAGGACAAGAAGTTTAGTGCTGCTTATGCCAAGTCTTTTCGCATTGTTAATAGCACAATGGTTAGTATATGTAGAGAAGGTTGTGGGTTTTTCTCCCACAGAATGTAGATGGATTGCTGATACTGTAGTGTGTTGTACTTTTAAAAGTGGTGGATGCTGCAGTCCTGAGAATGTCCTCCTTTGAATGAGATACCTAGTAACTATGAACCTGTTGGCTAACTAGTGCAATGCAAGCTTGACTGAAATCAAATCATAATCATCAACCCCCCCCCCCCATTTTATTTTATGATTTTCTACATGGGGTCTGCTGTTGCTTGTCAGCTTTCAACATCTCTCTCAATTTTAATTTTATAAAAGTCAACTGTATTTTAGTTTTATACAAGTTCAAAGTTTAATACACATTCAAATGTTTAAATAAAATACTATTCTGGTTATACTTTGTATTTAATATTTTGTCTGTTCTTTAATTTGTGTTTGAATTATGGTATCCCACAATTCCACTGGAGTGGGTGGGGTTACATAATTATGTAGTCAAAGTTTTATGTTAATCAGCATACAGATTTGTACCTATTTTTCATGGGCCTTTGTCCAGATTTTTGATGTTTCCAGGTTGAGAGGTATGTGAGACTCTCTTGCTGTCTTTGTATTTATTGAAAGGTCAGTATACCCTGCAATTTTTATTCCTTTTTGTTTTTATCATTTTATGTAATTTGCTGGATGGCAGTATCCATGCCTAGGCAATTCTTAGACTGGTTTTATAATAAAAAAAAATAACTGTACTGTAGAAGGTGATAGATACATACAGAAAGTATTTTTTAATGGACTTAATTTTGCTTTTCAACCACAGTTTGTTGCACTTATGTTTGTGATTTTTTTGGATTTGTTACCTTTCATTAGATGCAATTGAAACGTAGCTGAAGTCTTTGTAAACAGTTAAAACTTGTCTGGCAAGGCAGTGTTCTAGACTGTGCCCAAAATGGTGATCCATCCCCCACCAGTGGCACTACCCCTGAGGGTGGACATTTCTCGAAGAATGACCCCTCTCTGAACAATTGAAATAAGTGCATGTTGTTACAACCTTTAGCATATTTTCTGAGGAGTGCTCATCTGCCTCTAGAGTAGCATTTACAAATAAAGTGATATCTTCAGACAAGAAGCAGCTTTCTGTTGTGTGACACTGGAAAGGATATTTCTACCACTAGATTCTTTTGGAGAACATGGTACTTCAACAGGGGCACTGCTAGATTTTTCCCTGTAAGCCATGGGTTTTTAGACTGGTGAGGTTTTTTTGAGTTGGTTTCCCAACCACAGGAAGGGATTTACCTCCAGAATTTGGTTTGGAAGGCACAATTTGTTTTGTTTTGTGTTTACCTTTCCCTGCATCTTTAATTCTTTCTTTAAAGTTTGCCTTGCCTTGTATTGTTCTGAGTGTGCATGCTCACTGAATAGGTTTGCTTGCAGTCAACATCTTTTGTTTATATTGTGTACTTGAGCCTCTGTGCCCCTTTTTGTGGCTGATAATATGAGTGCTGCTCACAAATAGTTGCTGCCAAATGTGCAGGCTTCTTTAGCAGCTTGTATATTAAATGAGCACCGCTGCTAATGGCATTAATACACACAAATCGAATAGGCTTAATGAGAAGTGTACGATTGTTAACAAATCCCCAGGAATAACTACACATTTAGTGCTAAGCTCTAATAATTTATCAAAGAACCATTGCACAGCCACATCCATGACTGTTGAACAGAGCCAACAACAACAGGATTACTTAAATAACAGTCTCCTGCACCTCTAGGAAGATTAGCTCACTAACATCACACAGACTACATTTACATTTATATTACATCATCATGGAACTCATTAACAGACATTGGAAACCTCCAAACACAGGACCCTACCCAGTTTGGCTTTGTTAAGGGCAGATCATGCCTCCTAAACCTGCTTGGACTTCTTTGAGACAATTACCAAGGTTATAGATAAGGGAAAGGTGGTACACACAGCCTACCTAGACCTCGCAAAGGTGTTCAACACCATTCTCCATTCTGGTATTATAGACAAGCTCACCAGCCTGAACATATACCCCTATGTCACAAGATGGATTGCCAATTGGCTCATGGACAGAACCCACATGGTGAGAGTTGCAGGAGCTAAGTCTGACCCTAAACCGGTTACAAGTGATGTTCCCCAGGGCTCAGTCCTAGGACCCCTCCTGTTTGGCATATACTTCTCAGAGGTACAGACAAGCACAGGAGGCCTATGGCTGACCAAGTTCACAGATGACTGCAAACTAGGGGCTGTAATTGACTCACCGGCTGACACAGACATCCTCCAAAAGGGTCTCACTGAGATGGATACCTGGTGTCAAAATCATGGCCTCAGTCTAAATGCCAAAAAGTGCATAGTTATTCCCTTTGGAAATAACAAAGTACCCACAAACTACCACATAGGTGGTAGTCCCCTAAATACGGAAAACGTAATAAGGGATCTGGAGACCCAAGTAGATAGTAATCTCTCCTTTGATAATCACATTGCCAAAGTGGTTAGAAAATCCTTCTATGTTGCCCACCTAATCACAAAAGGGTTTGTATCCAGATCAAAAGAGGTCATTGTGCCCCTCTACTCATCACTCATCAGACCCATCATAGAGTACAATGCCCCATTTGGGATGTACCTTACAAGACACCTGCAACAGCTGGAAAGACCACAGAAGTACCTCACCAAGAGGATCACTGGTCTCAAACAGATGCCCTATGCAGCTTAACTGAAGAAACTCCAGCTGTACTCGTTTGCATACTGCCTGCTCAGAGGTGATCTCTGCCTGACATACAAGGGCATGTCCAACCCAGAACTGATGGACATGCTCCACCTAAAGAAAACCTTATCCTCTCGAGCCACACACTCTTGGGATCTAAACCTCACCACAACAATAAATAGGACGTGCTGGAGGGATAGATTCTTGTTCCAGAGACTTCCCATGCTTTGGAACAAGATTCCAATCTACATTAGGCAGAGCTCCTTGCTAGCACTCTTCAAGAGAAACCTTGACGAGTGGATGGGAAACAGAAAGTTTACCTCAGGGATCACTTCAGTGGCTCTGCTGGACAGAGGCACAGAGAACTAATCTAAGGGGGCGGCGAAAGCCAACACATTCTGGCTAGGCTTATAAATGCCTTTGGGCAGATAGCCTAGTACCTACCTATGAACCTATTATCACTCTTCCAACTTAAAAGTAGCTTTAGTTAAATAACACAACAAATACTACTTTTCCTAATAGAATAGTGACATTACAAGACCAAAAACAAAAGCACAAATATAAAAGCACAATATAAAGAAAATACATCTAGATGGTTGGGGGCTATGATCCTATATCCTCAGTGTGTATTTTTAATAAACCTCCTTTTCTACAAACACCAGGTCCATGGTTGCACAGCCAAAAGTACACAGTTGAAAAATTCAGCCATTGACTATCACACAACTAAAAAATATATGTACTTTCATGTTGATGAGCCACATATTCAACCAACTGAAGTGCAGCAACATACACATTTGTATAATATGAAGCAATGCTTCTCAGCTCAGAAATCTGCCATACCTCTCAACTGTCCAGAGTTTCACAGAAAGCCCAGATTTTTGACTCATATTTTAGTTCCATTCCTCATAGAAATTGTGGCTTTCTGGCAAATCATGAGAACTGAAGTCACTAAAGAATGACAGACAATTGAGTTTCAGACTTCATACTGTTCAGAAAATGCATGCTAATACAAAAGCTGTTATTCTAAAAACATTTTGAAATTTATAAGAGCAATGTTTAAAAACTGACCCTATTTTTGGGCCTCTCTGTTCCCATTATTTTTGGCTTTGTCTAGATTTATTTTGCGAAGATATTGAGAGGTGGTCAATGAAGTGAAGTGAACTTTGATTTATTGTAACCAAATTTTAAGTGAACTTTGGTTTATTTTAACCAAATTTTACCAAACTTCCATGTTGCTGAATGTCTGTTGTGATGAAAGAGGTAGGTGGACTAGTATTAGAGATGGGAGTGTGTATGTCTGAGCATTTGCAGGTTAGCAGGCTAAGAAAGGAGATAATTTTAGTATTGAGTATGTGTAGCAACGTATGGGTGGTTTCTGGATTAGGGATAGAAATATGCATGGAGGTGTTTGCTGGTTAGGGCTAGACTTAGGGTTGGTTAGGGAAATTGATTTAGTGTTGAGTATATTTGGAAATTATGTGTAGTATGTCTGAGTGTCTTTTACAGTGGTAGTGTTAGGGAAATGGTTTTTCATAAGGTAATGTGTAGGGTTGGGATTAAGAGCAGTTATAAGGTTAGGGTTTGGGTTAGGGTTAGCACACCTGAATATGGTAGAGCAAGGAGCAAGGAGCAAGGGAAGGGGATGAAGCCCCCTGCTTATACTTGCTCATGTTTACTAACACTATCTCAGTCTCTGCCCTTAACTAAAACAGAGACAGAGAGAAAAAAATAAACGAAAATCATCCATGTTACTGCAGTCAAATAATGTAGGGTTGGCAAATTGGTGTGCTAGACTACCCACTATAGATAATGCACATGAATCTCATGCTTCCTAGATAATGCACATGAATCTCAGGCTTCCTAGATAATGCACATGAATCTCATGCTTCCTAAATAATGCACATGAATCTCAGGCTTCCTAGATAATGCACATGAATCTCAGGCTTCCTAGATAATGCACATGAATCTCATGCTTCCTAGATAATGCACATGAATCTCAGGCTTCCTAGGTAATGCACATGAATCTCAGGCTTCCTAGATAATGCACATGAATCTCAGGCTTCCTAGATAATGCACATGAATCTCATGCTTCCTAGGTAATGCACATGAATCTCAGGCTTCCTAGATAATGCACATGAATCTCATGCTTCCTAGATAATGCACATGAATCTCATGCTTCCTAGATAATGCACATGAATCTCATGCTTCCTAGATAATGCACATGAATCTCAGGCTTCCTAGATAATGCACATGAATCTCATGCTTCCTAGATAATGCACATGAATCTCATGCTTCCTAGATAATGCACATGAATCTCATGCTTCCTAGGTAATGCACATGAATCTCAGGCTTCCTAGATAATGCACATGAATCTCAGGCTTCCTAGATAATGCACATGAATCTAATGCTTCCTAGATAATGCACATGAATCTCATGCTTCCTAGATAATGCACATGAATCTCATGCTTCCTAGATAATGCACATGAATCTCAGGCTTCCTAGATAATGCACATGAATCTCAGGCTTCCTAGATAATGCACATGAATCTCAGGCTTCCTAGATAATGCACATGAATCTCAGGCTTCCTAGATAATGCACATGAATCTCAGGCTTCCTAGATAATGAAGATCAAGTTTTGCTTGAAACCACCACGAGGAGCAAAATTTAAATCTTTTTATTAATAAAAACAAGCGCTTTCACGCAACAAGATGCGCTTCATCAGGTTACAAATTTTACTAAAATTTCAGCTATTTTTATAGTAAAAAAGACATTGCCAATTATTCAATCAATTAGCAAATGAATCAAATGCAATTAAGATAGTTTATCAAAATCACGCTGATGTGCATACATTCAGTAATGAAGACTTATATATACAGATTAAAATACTTTTAAAATACAAATAATTCTCATTATATTTTATTTATTTTTATTTTTATTTATTTATTTTACATTTGTTGACCGGGCTAGTCTAGCTGGACATGTATCCGTTTTCAGTAGAGGCCCGGGGAGAAAAGCTCCAGTACAGGCAATAAACAATAATTTGGCACAATAAAGCATTAATATGAGTAAACAATACAAGGTAAAAAGCAAATTCAATCTCAAGACAAAAGAGATACTAAAATAGAGATAAACTTATAATATGTACTACTGTATTAGACTTATTAAAAAGAAACTATAACACTACTACTAATATATACTACTGTATTAGCCTTATTAAAACAGAAACAATAACACAAGATGAAGTTAAAAAAAGGTTGCTGACAAAGTCTACATTCTCAGATACAAATCTCCAACTATTGAAAGTGTTTGTGAGGAGCTCAGAAAGTGGAAAGGGGAGGAAAAATTAGGTAAATGAGGACATGGTTTCAGTCGGGATTAGCACAAGGACACAACCACTGTGCTTTAAGATGTTCTCTGATGTGTTTTTTGAAAAGAGAGGTAGAGCTTTGATTAGTAATTTCTTGAGTATAAATCATATATATTCATATGGGTCAATAGTATGCATTATGCCTATAATTGGTACAATCAAACTATTACTTATAGTTCTCAAGGAAGTTATGCCCATATTTGGGAAAGGATCCCTTTTTTAGTCGCTTGTCATTGCACATAACATTTTAAATTCAACGAAAAAACAGAGCAAAATACACGCTTTCCCGTTTCTCATATCAGTCATAGAACTATAAAGCCCATATGACACTATAACATTTAAAAGCATAACATATTATAAATTCATAAAATATTCTTCCACTAGAAGTCCATACCAAAAAATTAATTGTGTTTCAGTCAATGAAAGCCAAAGCTAAAAACTAAAAGACTAATGCACATGAATCTCAGGCTTCCGAGGTGATTAATGCTGAATTTTAGCAGATGGCTTACAATAAGCAGCATGTGAAGTGATCTCAGCAGGGAGTAAAGAACATGGCACATTGTGTTTAGACTTTCCCATGGCTGAAATTCTGTAAAGGAAATGGCATTCTCTTATGCCAACTCTTAGTCCTTGACACTTCCAGCTGCCAGTGTTTTCCCCTCAATTAAGGCAGCTGTCTATTTTTATACTGCAACTTTGGCACCTTTTTAACAATCTGCAGTGGTACTCTGTCAGATCCTTAATCTGGCATTATATTTCTAGTATGAAGAAAACCTTTCACTTGTATACCACAGTTGTCATATTTCTGCAGTGCTCCAACCCTGTCCATAAAAGACAGAAAGCTATGGACCTTCATTTAGTTTTGGTTACTCTGTAGTTACCCAACCCCCCCCCCCCCCATCAGCAGAAAGTTATAATCTTGTGAATCTCAGTTATATGAATACATCTTATGAAATTACTGACCACAGAATAGCCTTAGACTTAAGGTATTTATATAGGTGGGTGAAGAAGCACATCTCTCCTACATGGGGAGGGGGGTGTTGGAGGGGACTTGAACCACTATATAATTTCAGATACCCCCCTTACTTAATTCCATATGTGTTTCATGTATTACATAGACTTTATACGCTCTTATACATCTTCAAAAATAAATTGAACTGTATAAACACCAGAACCATAGCAAGCTTTAGCGTTGAACCTCCCCAATCTGGCTCCCTTTCCTCAACTCTAAGCTGAGAAGCAAAAAAAATAAATAAATCTTCCAAGCTCTTTACAAATAATTGGTTAGTTGTAGCAAACCACTTGCCGCAAATGTAACAAGTGGATGTCACTTTCTTAATACCACACATGGAACACCAAAGCAGTAGAGGTTAGAACTTCAGTCTTACTGCAAATGTCACCTAACTGGAATCTAATACCTCTCAACTGTCCAGATTTTCACAGAATGTCCAGATTTTTGCTGGTATTTTTATTCCGTTCATAAAAATTGTGGTTTTCTGGGAAATCATAAGAACTGAAGTCATGAAATAATGACATTTAAGTCTCAGACTTCATACTCTTCAGAAAATGCACACTAATGCAAATGTTGTTATTCTAGCACATTTTGAAATTTGTAAGAGCAATATTTACCCTATTTTTTGTCTTTTTCCTCCCAATACTTTTAGCTCAGATTTCTTGCACTAAGATATTGAGTGCTATGTCTACCGCTCCTGCCCCTGACACTTTGTGCCTGGGGCTACTACCCCATTCACTCCACCCTAGATAAGCTTCTGATAAATATTACCTTAGTGTTTTGAATAACAGTCCCAATGTAACTATTTTGTAAATTTGTCAAAGATCTAATGGTGTTTGTCAGAGTTATGAGTCTATATTTACCACAGAGTGCATCTGTATATTCATTTTCCAGGTGCTATATTTTGGGCTCACATTTTCAACATGCCATTTTATGATGACCCACCTAATGAAATATGTCATTATTGTTGTACAGAGCTAACTAAGCCATTAATTTGCACTTCATTAAATATGTTGGCAAAGGCACTGTTTTACTATAGCAGATGAGGACTGGTGTTGCATGTTCTTTAATTTAGGCTCATGCTTTTAATAACTGGCAAACTTATGAGCCTTCTGACATACTTTAAAATATGACAGTTCTTATAATTTTGTTAAAAACATTATGCACATCATTAATTTACTGTCATTATACACTCATTGTTTTGTTATATACATTAGGCACACCACAAACCACAATAATGTCGTACAACCTATTTTAAAGTTTGATTTCCCACAGCGATCACTGCATTACATTTTAGGAACAAAATTATACAGGCATACTACTTTACTTCATCTGGTAAATGAAATTCAGGCATTATGTACTGTGTGCATCTTCAGTCTACCTTAATTGCACCCCAGTGATTCACTAGCAAACCCTTATTTGTGTTAAATTCTGTTAGCTACCACTACATTTCTATACCATGTTTATAAAATAATCCATTTATTTATCTGTGAATATTTTCTGTAGGAAAATGTTACATAATACAGAAACAAAATTTGCAAACTGTTGCTCTGTGTCTTATTTCTTCAGACAGTTATCATAGCACATGTTTTGCAGAGCAAAAAAAAAAAACAGAAGGTTAAGCGCTAATTTAACTATGACTGGGTCAAGGCTGACAAGAAGCTATGCCCGGAAATTTGCAGCCAATGTCTGCAGATTTCCAGACACTGTGGTCACAAATATGAACAGCTGTTCTACTGTATGATCCCTTACAAATTCCATGAATGTAAAAAAATATTGGAAAGCAGTCTTTGCTACATCAGTTAAAATAATCTGGAATTCATTAACTGGTACAAGAAAAAAGTCAGCATTATTAGATCCTGTAAAAATATTGCTTTTGACTATATTTCATTCTTCATTACTGAACTCTTTTTTTTTATTTTTCAAGCTAACTAATCACACACACACACACACACACACACACACACACACACACACACACACACACACACACACACACACTTGCAATGTCTGGAGATGTATTTCTGGGACGTCTTGCTTCTCCCCATTAATCATTCTCATGTCTACATATCTGGTTTACATTACAAATTGTTTGTAACTGTTACGACCACAATGCACAGAGTCTGATGGCCTGGCTAGCCATAGAATACAACCAAAACATCATCTGAGATAGCTCATCCACTTAAATGATGTTCGCTAAATGGGCAAGGTGCTGCATAAACCTAACACATGCCCCAGCTTCTGGCAAAGTATAGCTACAGTAAGATCAATGAAAACTGCATGGAGAGAGAAAATAAGTGAACTTGACAGTATGTTTGTTACTTGTCCTATTGTAGGAAAATATTCTTACAGGAGTAAAAATATGGGGTGTCCAACGTTTTTAAAAATAGTTGCTATTATTATTATTCATGTAGTTTCCTGAAAAAGCCAAGGTCCAGTCAGTTTAGTAAACCTGACTTAATACTGAGTAATTAAAAATATAGTAATTATTTTTTAATGTGTATTATATTAAGTAGGTAGCAGAGAGAGACTATTCTTATTGTCTAATTTGCCTGAATGTTGCACTTAACCTAAGGCAGCTGCCCCCTCCTATATGTCCCTCGAGTAATGCCAAGCTGCTTTAAATATTATAGATACATTCGTTTCTACTAGCCATTCTGGTCAATAATTCCACCTACATGCTGTGCTAGTGAGAGAGCTACAATGTCATTTATTCAGCAGGTAGAAAAAAGCAACATATGTTGTGTAGGTATTTACATCAGAGAATGCAAGTTCAGCATCCTTGTTCCCTGACAAGTAAAAAATGCTTTGTAAAATGTTTTAAAGGCCTTGTGTAGAAAAAAAAAACAATCAGAAATGACAGTGGAGGGAGGGTTAAAGATAGTGTCTGTCAGCAAAAAGAAATAATCAAGTGTAGGTCTCTGCAAAGCAGACATTAATGCAAGTGTCTGTGGGGACGTATGTAGCATGTTGTGAAGTTTGACGAATTAGCTGCCACCTGTTCTAGCACCCAAGCGTGCATAAACACAAGCCCTCCTTGTACAAAGGTCAACATGCAGTGCTTCATCTTCTATGACAGTACCTCTGCATTAATGAAAAAATTATACGGATTCATGTGTTTCAGCATTTGGAGAGAGTGGGGATTGTTTTTCAGCGTGTTGCGTGCACTTGACAAACACACATATACA
Source organism: Protopterus annectens (assembly GCF_019279795.1). NCBI lineage: Eukaryota > Metazoa > Chordata > Ceratodontiformes > Protopteridae > Protopterus > Protopterus annectens. Next base: position 1,211,802,925 of record NC_056744.1, on the reverse strand, counting down.
TGCATCTTATTCCCCCTTCTGTCTCTCTCTCTCTCACTTATTGTATGTTCAAAATATTAATCTCTAATGCATGCTATTCCATTAATACGATTTCAGCTTCTATTTTTTGTGTGTTATTTTGCATCTCTCTTTCTCAATTTCTCCATTTCTCTGTCTTTGGCAAAAAGGCACCTAAAAAATGAAAAATAAATAACCTTTTGTTTAAATTATTTGGCTTCCATTCAATATATTACTTTGGCAGAAAGAGCAGGCAAGGAGAACACATTACAACATTTTCTGATAGCTATGTAATGTCTTGTATATGATTTTCCAATTATGCAGCACTCCGTCTTCTTCAAATGGTAGATGCATGCATCTGTCTGTGCTATGGTGCCTCTTGTCTCTTCAGTGCTGCACAAGAAATGAGCTCCTCGGAACAGGTAATACATAAGACCTACTTCAAAGGCTTACCTTTCCTATCATCATACACTATTGTCAATACAATGGCTGCTACACATCTACACTTGTTTTACTTATATCTGTGTGCTTTTGTCTTTATATTTACACAAATGTACTTTTTTGCATTATAAGTCTGTTGTATCTCATTTCTATATAAGCCCTTTCATAATAAATATTACGTGACAGCTAACAATAATCTTGACATGTATTTTTAATGAAAAGTAGTCATTTGTTCATGTTCTATTATAGTGTTTTCCTTTCTGCCACTGACCAAAAACTAAACTTGATCTCCCTTCTGACACATTTGGTTATAAACTGTACAGATAATACCCTGTTTATTTAGTCACTAAATTGACCGCACATCTGCAGGTTGAAATCCTATTATGCTATCAAGACTGGCTTACCACTAGAGGGTGAAGGTCAGATGGCAAGGCAAATATTTGCACAGTGAATAGGATGGATTGTGTATTATGCACCAATTAATTCCGTCTTGACAAAATGCAAAGGAACCAGCATGCCAGTATGACACTTTTATGTATGTTAACATTAGATTGCCATTCATGGTGTCAGTACTCAGTCAACTTCCATGCAATATCTCTACTAGGAAGTGAATAAGGCAGATGTAATCTCTCCCCATCTGACAGCATTTGATTCCTCCGTTGACCAACCCACCCAACACACAAATACCTATACAGAGACACAGTGACAGACACACAGGCACACATGCTCACATAAATCTTTCACTTGTCCCTAATTCTGCAGAAAGTCTCTGATTTCGTCTTTTATTATTGGCCTGTCCCCCATGATTTTTTTTTTGTTTTTACTGGTAAATCACAAAGGATTACAGTCAGTTAATCATGCCAAATGTTAGAGTTTCATTCTTTTTATTGTTCTAGAAATGCATGTTGAGGCAAGACTTGGTTGTTGTATTAACTTCTTTAAGTTAATTAGAGCAGTATTTAAAATTTGTCCCTGATTTTGCACTTCAATTCCCCCAATATCTTTGGCTTTGTACAGAATTCTTTAGCAAAGAAGTTGAGAGATACACACACACACACACACACACACACACACACACACACACACACACACACACCATACCTCTCAACCTCTTAGATCAAGAAATCTGGACAAAGCCATAAATAATGGGGGTACAAAGGCCCAAAAATAGGGACACTTTTTAAATATCGCTCTTACAAACTTAGGAAGTTGATAGAATCACAGGTTTTGCAATAGCATAAATTTTCTGAAGGGTATGAATGCTGAAATTCATATATCTGCCATTATTTTCTGACTTCAACCCTCAATGATTTGCCAATTATTTACTAGAAAACCACAATTTTATGAGGAACAGACCTAAAATATGATGCAGAAATCTGGATATTCTGTGAAAATCTGTACAGTTGAGTGATATGACACACACACACACACACACACACACACACACACACACACACACACACACACACACACACACACACACAACAGACACACAGCTAATCCTTCAAAGCTCTGGCAACTAAGCTGCCAACAATGAAGGCATCACTCAACAAATGAACCTCAGTTTAAAATTCAGGTGAGAAGCAGTAACATTTAGAATGAAAGAGATACCCAAGTCTAAGAATTTTTTGTAGTTCAGAACTGTATATCTGAGATCATTATTGAAAGTATATTTTTACTACCTGCAGTTCAGCAGTTTGCTACAGCCTTAGTAGTATGCATGTTTCCGAACTATTATATAGTTGAATTCGTGGTCTCCCCCCAACTGTCTTTCTCCTTTTTTTTCTGAAAAGCTACTGCAAGTAAAAGGTGTTTTTTTTTTTTTTTTTAAGATGAAATGCATATGTTATGTTTAATGTTTTAAAACTGCCTTGTTTGCTATTGTCTAATAAAAAATGGTATAGAAATACTCACTTTTTTAATAACTAATTTATTTTTTGTATTTTTTGAGTAATGTTTCAGAATATTTTTTGAACCTAAAACATGGGAACCCATACATAACAAACTGAGAATGATATCCAAACATTCCACAGTAAGGAAACCCTCCAAAACCATGTAACTTAAAAAGCACAGTGAAGATACAGAGCCCCTTCACTTCACCATTCAGACCCATGTAAATAAATGTTGAATTACCTCATATCACCAGATAAACAAATACCCCTATAATAGCCATTTTAGACATTACTTCATGTTCCTGAAGTCAGAAACAAAGCAAAAGCCTTTCATACAACTCAGAATCAAAGCTTATGATGTAACTACCAGAACTACTCCTTACAAGTCACATAACTCTGAAGGGATGCTAATAAAACAATATAACATTTGGCACATTAAGATGGTTGAAATAATTTGATGGAGATATGTTGTGTGTTGTCCTGTTCATCAACATTTATTGTAGACTATGACATATAAAAGGGAATCAAATCATGTGACTAGTGAAGACATTGAAGTAAGGCACCAACTTCTTAAAGGCATATTTTCTACATTACATCCTCCACTTTGAGGCAACATTTCCATTGACAATAACGGGTAGCTTTTCATTAAATAAGCTTATTAATACATACATTATATGTTACTATACTTCATATCATTGGAGTTTTACAGACTCATTTCAGTTGAATTCTTTAATGCAGATGCTATTGTGTTAGGCAAAGACATTTTATGTTCACTTAGTCTATCCTTTGTACTTTAACTTAATATTTTGAATGTTAACCACATGAGATGTCGGGACCTTGTAGCTCAAATCCCAAAATACGCTGACTGAATTGCAAAAAGAATGGACTTACATATAATAAGACCGAGATTCAATTTCTGGGAATAATCCCTTTTCACTGAGGTATGGTGAACTTGGAATTGACATATATAAGTTCGGGGGGTGGTGGGCTGCTTGCCCTCCCACATGGGGGATACAGGGGGGCTTGCCTCCTGCAAAAAAAGTGTAAAGTAGAAGAGTGATTTTTGTGATTCGCTCTTCTCCTGTGTTTTCAATTTTATTTTCCGGGTTGTCGGCACTCAGCATTTTTGAGTGCCGATGTTTCAATAGGGAGCCTTTTTGAATACAAAGCCAAACCATATTATTAGAACAATACTAAGCAGGATTTTTTTATCAAATACATTTCACTACTTTTCAGTCCTTGAAGCTATCCGAATATCTGTCTGGATTCTTCATTAATCTAATAAAAATCAAATATTTGGTAGAAGCTGTGGCTTATACTTTTTCTGCTGATGTACTAAGGACAATATCAGAAATATTTCCCTCACTTCTGATGCTTCTGGAAATATACACCTTCTCAAATATCTCTGTAGACATTTCTTGACACACTTGTTCACTGGATGCTTCTAGGGTACAATACTTTTAGTTATATTAGTCTGTTAAGGCAGTATTCACTTTGAGCAAATGTTTCCAGTTTATTCTCAACAACTTTCATCTGTAATATGACCAGTGAATGATCTTGGCTACTAACACCTCTTAGCAACCACTTCTTCTGGCTTGTATGTGGAACTTTGTTGCATTCTTACTTTATTCCGACTTGTTTATAAAAGACGGACATCTTACTCTCTTGCCACAGTAGAATGATGTCTTTGCTGGTTGTTTTCAGTCTCTGTTGTACTGAGCTCATGAATCAGTTTGCAATAAAGAAGGAAAGAAAGGCGATTTACATTTTAGTCTAAGACCCATCAACATCTGATCAGATAATATATATATACCATGTAAGGGAGTATTTTTAAATGTCAGTTAAGACAAGATGCACATTTAGATAACAGTCATTTTACAGTTCTTAGCATCTTCAGGACTTTTTTTTCACAATGTAGATGGTCCTCTTCACTAGATAAGTGGACAATGGGTAGTTCAGTCTAGAGGTCACATGTCAGAATTGTGGTTACACTGAAAATCTATTGAATTGCATTCCTGAATATTGTATATAACTGCATAGACAACTATGCCAGGTAGCCTATGTCTCACAAACAAAGCTTTAGGCATATTAATAACACCAACTCTCGTGTCCTGTAATTTAATGCTTTCTAGCAATTTTGAAAAAGTCCGTACATACAAAATGTGCATACTAGATTCACACACTCTCCTAACTAAAGCACAAATTAGTTCCGGCTTCAGTCATTGCTGTTCTCAGGATCACTGATTTTTCTGTCTTGAATTATTTACTATGATACATACTACACTCAGAACTTTTTTCTTTCTTTTTTTTTTTTTTTTGCTTCGTTTGCATCAACACACCTATAAAATATCCCATGCATTGTTTTAGCAATTCCTTCCCAATTCCCAAATGTGATTCATTTATTCTTGCCAACATTTCTGTCCTTAGCTGACTGGGCAGTATTACCTTACCTGATTTAAGCATCATACCTTGTATGCAGCTTATTTCTTATTTAAATGAAAACATAGTTATATTCTCGTCTTTGCAGGAGCCTTCTTTCTGGCCAGAATTTCATTGTCACATCTTGAAGCAACTCTGGAACACTCTGTGTACACATTTGAAAAGTTTACACTGCATTTTTTTTTTTAATCACCGGCAACTGCTTAATTATCCAGTTCACTCCAGTTCACCCCCAACAAAATCCTTGTGATGTTATGGTGTATATGAACACCTCAGCATGTCTATTTATTTATTTATTTATTGACATTTATTTATTGACATTTGTTGACTGGGTTAGTCCAACTGGGATTTTGTCCCATTTTCAGTGGAGACCCGAGGAGGAAAGCTCCAGATAGTACAATAAAAAAACACTACAGTAGTATACAGGTATAGCAAAAATAGAAATAAAACTAGTCATTTCAGTACTAAAACACAAACAAAACAATACAGTAGTAAATAATAAACAAAATTAACAATAGTTAAATGACAGCACAAGGTTTTTTTTTTTTTTTGCTATGTAACTGTACTGGTGGGGATAGAGTTCAGAAGTATGACAAGAATAGATGGAGTGATTCCAATGTGGGGGGGAGGAGGGAATTATGTAGGGTCATAGCAGGGGCAAATTCTGGAATTGAGTAAATGAGTCTTTAGTTTTCTTTTAAATAGTGGGGTGTGAGAGACAGAGAGAATGTCAAGGGGTAGTTTGTTCCAGGCTTGAGCCACAGAGTGTTTGTAGAGTAGCTTACCTACTGACTTATTTGGGTGGTAAATATCAAGCAATTGTTGATTAGAGGTGTGGAGGGGTCTAAATGGGGTGTAGACAGAGACAAGGAGAGATATGGATGGACAGTAGGATGGTTTAAAGAGCACAGAGTGCAACATGTGAAATTGATAGAGATGTAGTAGTTGTGGGAGTTCTAGCCATTGTAGAGACTTCAAAGCAATGCAGTGGTGTGTGTTGTTAGGGGAGTTGGTGATGAATCTGGCTATTTTGTGGTAGGATTGTTGGAGTTTATTCAGGGTAGTTTTTTGGATGTCTGTGAGAACTGGAGCAGCATAGAGGAGTGAGGGGAGGAGGAGTGCTTGTCCTAGGGTGAGTCTAGCATCGGGACTGAGATATTTTTTGTTTCGGTATAAGAGTCCTAATTTCTGATGTGTTTTCTTTATACATTGCTGTATGTGTTGATTGAATTTTAATTCATCGTCGATAATGACTCCAAGGAGTTTTGTGTGGGTGTCAGGTAGGATAGCTGTGTTATTGCATGACTTAATGACAAAGGAGGATTTAAGATGATTAAGAGAGTGGGGTAGGAAGAGTAAGAGTTTGGTTTTAGTAGGATTGAGAATCAGTAAGTTTTCTGAAAGTTTTCTGAAAGTCTACTATATGCATTTCCTTGTGTGAGTTATATTTCACAGTTAAGCCATTATTTTGTAGCTTCAGTGACATTCTTTGCATTCTTGGTTGTGCTTTGTTAAAGGATTTTTAAAGTATGCTGTGTATCACTACAGCAAGTATCCTCAGTACAGCTGAGGGGTATTCTTAACTATTCTCCTTTCCTTAGGGTCTGCATGAGCACTCGCATCATCATGCAGATTTAAAACATCCTACCTGAGATGTGTGTGCTACTACCCAAAAGCTAAAGAATGCTTGGTAGCACATATCCCACTTACTGATATTCAGTCCTTTTCTGGCACTGACAAGCGTTTCCTATTGGTGGTGATTGCAACAAACTGAATTCAGACTCCCCTTAGTATGTAGAAAGTTGTCATTAGTCATTCACTCACTCACAAACTCACTCACACACCCACTCACTCACTTTCACCCTCAAGCATTAAAAATCCTCTGTCTCATAGGCTCACTATCAGAATCCGAGCTGTCAGAGTCTTGGTCAGTGCTTTATTTCTCTCTGCACCTTGGAGCTGATTTCTGGGGGGAACATATTCAGGTGGAGATTCTCCCACTTAGATGGCAGCCAAACATCAGAATATAAATCTGACTTGTTTCTGCACCAGCATATCTTATGTTTATGTGAGATGAATTACATTTGTTGCTTATGTCTGATATTTCTTTTATATTTTTGACTTGTTTTTGAGTTACTTATGTGTCTTGTTTATCTCAATGATGGATTTTTCAGTGTATGAGCCATGCTCTAAGGGTCAGCTGCTTCTGGACTACAGTTCTCTAGTGTAGATTTGAGGCCCTGTGTCACCATTAAGGACTGACTATTCTTATATATTGGAAAAATAACCTCTTAATCAATATACCTCATTTTTGGGAACCCTTATCAAACTGCCCTATTCATTTTGATTTTGTTAGTATGCAGAGCTATGCAAGTTAAATTTCTCTGGTGTCATCTGTTTTCACTGCTGGATAACTGGAAACCATATTTAAATAAACATTCAATCCATTACACAAACGGAAATCAACTAATGTTACTTACCTTATGAAATAGTCTATCAGGCATTTTATTGCATCAATGCAAATATTTGCTGACTTACTAGAAGTCAACAACTTTTTAAATAACATAAACATCCATCTTAGCCTGCCTTTTAGATGCTCTAATTTGTTTTCCTTGTTGTTTTTTTTACAAGTTAAATTTCCTTGGTGTCTTCTCTTTTCACTGCTGGATAACTGGAAACCATATTTAAATAAACATTCAATCCATTACACAAACAGAAATTAACTAATGTTACTTACCTTACAAAATAGTCTATCAGGCATTTTATTGCATCAATGCAAATATTTGCTGACTTACTAGAAGTGAACAACTTTTTAAATAACATAAATAAAGCATCTAAAAAGCAGGCTAAGATGGATGTTTATGTTATTTAAAAAGTTGTTCACTTCTACTAAGTCAGCAAATATTTGCATTGATGCAATAAAATGCCTAATAGATTATTTTAGATGTTCTAATTTGTTTTCCTTGTTTTTTTTTTACACAAAAATTTAATGTCAGTATAAATCTTCATTTGTGGATCAAATCCAGTTTGCTGCTGGTTTTATGTTTTATACATTACTGAATATTCATTTAATAATCACACATACAATCAGTAATGTTTTCCTCTTCATTTGCATTTGCATGTGAGTGTTTACGTTTTATGATTTTTTAATCACCTTGGGGGAATTTAATAAAGCCTACACTTTTTTTTTTCCATGCAGGAATCATGCCACACTGCTAACATGTGTGTTGTCATTTTTAGATTCATTTCAGTAAGCGCTGCTGAGCGGCACCCACGAGCATGCCAATATGGAAACTTCTGTGGCATGCAAATCACCTCATAGGCAGGTGAATCCCATGCAAATGAGGCAGGTAGTGCAATCCAGCAAGCAGATAGGCAGCTCTGCAGACCCCATGTCAGTGTCCGTAGTGTACATGGAAAAATTCCATGTACAGGAATATAGACAGACAAAAGGGGCAGTAAAAATGTAAATGGATGGACAGAAATGGCATAGCACATACAGATATGAGTGAAACTATTCTCTGTGTGTCTGACAAATTAAAGGAAATAAGTTAAATTAATTTCATTTTTTAATAATCTGAGCATGTTTGCATGGCACACTACATTGAGTAAACATGCAAAAAAAAAAAAATAAATAAAAAAAAAAAAATAAAATTAATATGATGTGACAGAAATATACTACAGGATCCTGCGTGGAGTATCTGCAATGGTGCATTGGTGCTGTTGCTAATATGGTAGGGCTTTGAAGCATGTAGTTTCCAGGCTGTGAGCACAGATCCCTATGCAAATGAAGTGTAGTTACTCAATAGCACAAAAGGGTGATCATGTCCGCATATCCCATTCATGTAGGCAGAGAATCATGTTGCTGTTTACAGAGGAGCAGATGACATCAGGGGACGGTGTGTCCAAATTATTTCTAAGCTTATTTCAGTCTGTTTGCACAGCATGCCACAATGCTCAGCGCATCCTTGCAGGGGGTGTGTGTGCACTAACTTCTAAGCTTTGTTTAGCTAAGGGGAGCGTGTTTCTGTGTGTTTGTGTAATGTGCTGCTATGCTGAGCATGGAAGTCTGTGGGGGTGTGTACACTGACTACTAAGCTTTGTTTACCTACTGGGCACATGTTTGTGTGGTGCACTGCAGTGCTGATTGTATCTAAAAGCCAGTGAAATATTAGTTTTGACCTCTGTTTAACTTAAAACTAAGGCCATTAAATGACGTTAATGATATACTAGGCAGGTGGAATGCATCATAGCTAGCCAATCACACAGTCAGCACCTACAGCAGAGCACTATAAAGTATGCATACACCCTACAATCTGATTTTTCTCCCATACTCTGCACCATTGGAGTACAGACTTGGGAATTTTAACTGAGAGAATGCTAAGGGCTGCTGCAGGTCTGCTACATCTGTATGTGCTAGACACTGAAGTCAGTGCTGCTGCTGCTGACAATAGGCCTAGACAAAGAATGAGAAGAGTGTTCAGGCCCAGGATAACCTTACAGGGGCTACATAAGCTTGAGATTGTATAGTGCTACAGGGTGGACAGGGACTCAGACCCAGAGCCAACAGAGGGCAACCCATACAGTGGAAACAAAGGTATGTGTAGCCCTTAGGATACTAGCTACAGGTACTATCCAAAGACCAACTGGGGACATGATGGGGGTCTCACAGGCATCTGCTTCCAGGGTACTCCACCAGTTCCTGGATGTCATACTACCAAATGCCAGGGAGCACATTTATTTTCAACTCACCTCTGAGATAAGGGCCAGCAATATGCAATACTTATACCATGTAGCACACTACCCTGTGAGTACTGGGTGGCATAGATTGCACTCATATACATGTCAAGTCACCACCCAGTGAGGAGGGTAGAATCTATGTCAACCGCAAAAGGTACCACTTCATCAACTGCCAGGTTGTGTGCAATGCCCAGGGCATTATTATGAGTGAGTGTGTGTGTTGGCAGCCCTGGCAATTATCATGACTCCCATGTCTGGCATGCATCACAGCTGTACCAGATGTTTGTTAGGGGGGGGACATCCCACACGGCCATTTATTGGGAGATGCTGGCTATGCACTGGAACTGTGGATGATGACACCCATCAGAAATGTACAGACACCCACCAAAGAACACCATAATGAAGCACACACACAAACTAGGAACATCACAGAGTGTGTGTTTGGACTTCCAAAGTCACGGTTTTGGTGCCTCAATATATCTGGTGGAGCCCTGCAGTACTCCCCAGCCACACATGCCCATATGTTTACAGTATGTACCATGCTATACAATATGATCCTGTGGAAACAGCTGCAGCAGGATCAGCAAAGGGAAGGGATACACAGCCCCCACCAGAGCCTATGTCACCAAAGCCACACTCACAGGGGGACTTGGAGGAGGAACCCCCTGATGATGTCCCTGTAGACAGATGTAAGCATGCCCAGTATGCCCTGGCTTCAGCTAAGAAAGAGCACATAACACATTCACTGACAACCTAGGGCCCTAGGAACTGAACCCTTCCCCCTACTCACATACATATAGTAAAATTGTTGATGCCAGACAACCCACACAACCTGTACCTATCCATGTAGTGGCTGTGTATTGCTTGCATCACACACAGTCAGCCCTGAACTACAGTCCTGTCAGTTGCTGCACTCACAAGGTAAGTCTCTAACTTACACACTACTTGTAAGGATTACTATAATATGGACTCGTATGTATCGATCTGCTGCATTTATGCAAGAAAATATAGTGGGCTATGTGGACAGAAGTAACATCCACACGGGACTAGAGGTACCCAGTCCAATAGTATCTGCTCCGTAATAATCACTCAGCCTCAAAGTTGGAATATGCACTACAATAGGCAAGGGAGTTGTTAAACAGTGGGGTCACATGATATTTGGACTACTGCCTATGCCAGCAGATCATGTGCTGTTGTTCCCCCACATCCAACACAGCAGTGTTCCCATGTAACTGCTTTAACAGTAAGTCAGCAATGGTATATCAGCAGACCAGGTAATCTCAGGGCTGTAACACAGAACTCGATCACACTCTTTCTGGCAGCCTGTGTGGCTCAGTGGACTAGGGAAGTCAACATGGGTGATGGTGTTGATGTTTCTAATCTGGATGTAGGCACATCTGTTGCATGTGAGTTAATATTATGTTTGTGTTTCACAGATGGTCAGTCTGTGTGTGGTGTAACACTATGAATCTCAGTCACATATTAAGTACAGCAGACAGCTGTGGAATCCCGTGGACAGTTAGAGTGATGTTCAGTACTGCAGGAACAGGGACAGATGTCAATATCTGTAACATACCTCTCAGCCTCTTAGTGCAAGAAATCTGTTCAAAGCCTGACAAAATGGGGGGACAAAGGCCGACAACTAGGGGTATATGTTAAATACTGCTCTCATAAACATTTCAACATGTATTTCAACAGACAGTTTTCTGAAGGATTTGAAGTCAGACACTCAAATGTATGTCACTTTAAGTGACCTCAATCCTAAGTTCATCCAAGTGATTTGCCAGCAAACCAAAATTTTATGAGGAACAGACCATGAGGCAAAACTCCGGACAATCTGCGAAACTCTGGACAGTTGAGAGGTATAGTCTGTAACACACAATATCCCAGACTGGAGTACAGGTAAATGTGGCCTGGAGTCACTGTATACGTACTAACAGTCACATGAGGCATGTCCAAGGACTTAGTTAAAAGGAGCGCAATTCTGTTGCCCCGCCAGCAGACTGACCTGTTATGTCTAGATATGTCTATACATGCAGACATATATGCATACATATCCGTATGTCACCCTCTCTCTCTCACATATGGGTTCCCTTCAGAATATTGAAATCCTGAAACCTCGAAATTCATATGGTCGAGACCATATGATCGAAGTTTTAGAATTTCAAAATTCTATACGGTGATCTGCATACAGCACAGAACAGGGGATTTCCATTTTCCTTGCTGTTGTGCGATCTCTAAGTTGGTATATTTAAGTAGCGGGGGTGTGGGGGTGTAGGAGGGCTTGCCCCCCTGCAGAAACTTTAAATTGTGGTTTTTTTTTTGGATTTGTTTCGGAATTTCAATATTCCAAAATATCGATCATATGGTCTTGATCTTATGACATTCGATGTTTCAGAATTTCGAGATTCTGAAGTGAATCCCTCACATACATAGTATATCTATTGCTATGTAGTGTCAAATAGATATATACCGATATATATATATATATATATATATATATATATATATATATATATATATATATATATATATATATATATACATATAGCTTTCTCTCTCTCTCTCTCTCTCTCTATATATATATATATATATTACATTGATACATAGAGTCTCCCCATATACCTACATAACACATATACATATCATAGATACACACAGCTACATTTATATATATGTCCCTGTTAATTACAAAAATATGTGTGTGGATGTCTGTATTGTCCTATATACCCTAGTAATGATGAATAAATCTGCACTATCACAGATCCATACTGCTGCCCAAAGGATCCAAACTAAGGGTGCAGCAGTACATAATCCAATTACCTACAGGCCTGCTGGATGTCACCACATAGAGACACAGGTGAGCAGGTGGTGTAATGTACAATGTTGTCAATGGACGCATGGACAGGGCACATTGTTCTTGCCCACAGTTTTGCCCATCTGACAGCAAGTAGCCACATATGGTCATACTGGTAAATGTACACACATAGCTAGGATAATAACTGTTATCCCACTGCTAGGATACTAGATGCAGATAATGTAGAAAGCAATATCACTCTGCAGACCATAGATGCTGTTCAACACAAGCCTAGTTTGTGTAATGCACAGGTACTGTGCCTGCAATCATATATAGTATATAGAACAGATTCAACCTGCAGTGTGTGCAGTAAGTGCTGTGATCTATAGTGAATGCAACTAGATAAGTAGGGGTTTAATCTCACTCTAGGCTACTTGGTGCTTGTGTGTATACCCCTGTAAAACAACTGCCAGGCCCTCATGGGCTATCCACATGCAATGGTTATGCACTTTTTGACCCTGTAACTTGCTGCTGCCTTCCACACTGCCCTCTTCTACAAGGCCTGATGATGTCATTCACCTTAAGACTACCAGCTGACATTGTAGTATCAGAACTTAAGCCATGGCAAGTCTGATAAATACTGTTATCCACAGTGTGTAAAGCTAGATAGGTAGGGGTTCTAATCTCACTGCAGGCTGCTTGGTGTGCACATGTGTGTATACCCCTGCAAAACAACTGCCATGCCCTCACAGGCTATCCATCTACAATGGTTTTGCTCTTTTTGGCCATGTAACTTGCTGCTGCCATCTACACTGCCCTCTTCTACAAGGCTTGATGATGTCATCCACCTCAGTACTACCAGCTGACAGTATAGCATCAGGGCTTAAGCAGTGGTGCATGTAATAAATACTGTGATCTACAGTGTGTAAGACTAGATAGGTGGGGATGCTAATCTCACTGCAGGCTACATGGTATGCATCTGTGTCCCGATTGCATAAATATGATCATCTTCACACCATAGAAACAGGTATGGTTTTGCAGTATTTTATTTGTAGCATGTGATGTGCCCCCCCAATGGATTGGCCACAAGGTCTGCTGATGTCATCAAGCATAGTATGTCCTGAACTGATAGTACTAGCAGACATGAGATGTGCAGCATGTATCACGTACAATGATTTGTAGTGTGTACCATTACATAGGTAAGTGTTCTCATCTACATACAGTCAACTTGCCCTACGTGTGTGGCTTGGCATGTCCTGTACACAGTGATTGGAAGTGGTGCTAGTCTCAATTTAGCCATGGTCATGTGTGAGCCTGTTAGAGCATTTTACATCAAGTTATGGAGCCATAGGACATTTGAACATCAACAGCATAATGGCCATACAGCCCTTACAACCATAGACATTTTTATACCTGTAGTTACAGGATCATCACATATTGCCCCAGTCCATAAGGGACACAGGCAGACACCCTGTGTTGAGATAACTGTCACCCAGCTATTCATACAGATGGTATGTGGTGATGTGCACTGAGGTGCTCTGTGTGCCATTTGGCAGAGTTCTGTTTCAAGTTTGTGCTTAAGTCCGCTAGACAAATTTCTCCACAAGCATGTAGTACCAACATCACATACAAGGTTAATGTCCTTACAGTGGGTTATCCATTTACTATGCCTCCTACAGATAGGCAGCATATACTATAAAGCAGGGTCAAACATTGCCTTGTATACAAGGCACAGATCACCTCTGCACAGTCTATATGCCATCGGTGACAATGACACTCATTGCAGACTATCCACATTGAACACATACTGGAGATGTGAAGTGACCTTGTGAGGGACCATACTGTTGTGTGCAGTTGCCAGTACTGCTTGGAAAGGTTCATCACCAAATGGCCATTGCACTCAGATATTGCCATGTTGAGGGAAGAGTACTTGGAGGTTATGAGAATGTTACTTACAGGTGACTTTGGCCTCAGCTCTGCCATATGATTCCTGTCATACCACTGTAGAGACAGGGTTATCTGAGACACATTAGGTGTAAACCTGTGTGGCCAGGTCTGTGTGCTCTGTTCGTTCACCCCGACTATGTACATCACATGTTGTGACTGATGTGCTACTTACTAGGTACAAAGGTCTAATTGATTGAATTGATACTACATATATATTTGCATGGAGTTTCTGGTCATTACAATGTTAACAGACATGTGTTCACAATACCCTGCTGCAAGATAGTGACATACCATAGAGACTCTATGAGTGCTCACAATTTGTAGGCATCAGCCAACATTGTTAGCCACAGTCAATCAGCAGTCACGTGTATTGTGTTTGAATGGATTCCAAGGAGTAGAGGAAACAGGAATGTGCCCTGTTGAGCACTGCTGATGACAGATCAGCTATTGGAGGCATATGTCGCTATGTTGCATATGTGTGCCATCAATGGGCCACTTAGTGACCCCTCCGATGATATTATCATGGATGCCTAAGTAGGTGCTTTGTAAATGTTGCCTGAGTAGGGGATATAGTTAGATGGCTTGACTGAGTCTAGGGGGTTGTATATCTTGATATACCCTCACCCAGCTCCATGGTCACTGCCTCGGAAATGTCCACCACATGTAACAGTCATGCTCCCCCTGTCACACATCCAACCTGTGTACACTCAACTGTGTGTAGAACACATATATGTGTGCTGATCAGCTCCATGATGATCACCCCTACAGCCATACAGATATGGATACTGAGACAAAGAGGTGTTCAGACAAAGAGGTGTACAGTTAGGTCAGTCAGTGGATGCACCACCTCTGTGCAAAGGTATAACTGTTGCCGTTGTCCACTCAGCTGGTGTGTACCCAGTAGTGTCACTATGATTTCAAGGGTGTCCCAATGGTGTTAGTAATCCTTGGCAGATCACATGTGGGATGCAACCTGGAATGTTAGCATGTGCAATAGATGCTGTGTATTCTCCAATGAGAGGCCAGTTATGAACTGTTTTGTAAATATGGAAGTCATGGGACAGATTGTAGGAATGTCATGTGTCACATGTGGTAGGGACAAGGGAGTGTAGTTGATGCAGACAGTGTGGGTGTAGAGGTCAGTTATGAGTCTAGACCCATCATATGTGGCATCATAATGTATGAGGTCACCGACAATCTGGGCCTGTCCTTTGAAGTCACACATGTAAGCACACTGTGCATTGTGGTTCTGCTTTGTGTGGGTGGCTCCTTTTGTCACTTACTATGTCTATTCAACATCACAGCAACACTATGTGCTTTTATACCTGAAGAGGTAGTGCATCCATGTAAGGGGGGCACCCTCAACCCAACTGTCACACAGCACTGTCCACCTGTTACTGTACAGCCTGCAAATAGCAGTTGTCCACCAGTCAGGTTTGCTGAGCCATGATGAGCCTGTGTCCCTCCTGTCATGTACAGCTGAGTTCATGCCATTGTAATACTGCTGACATAATGCATAGGTGTAGAGCTCTGCAAAGTTACCTGTCCCATCTGAAGGGAGGGTGCAGTCATACTATGTCAGCCATCCCACAGGAGGTAATAAATGGCTGTCTTAACATATATGTCTGTATTGCCTGCAAAGGGGGGGTACTTGGCAGTAGTTCTAAACAGACTGATCTGTGGCCAGATCCCACCAGGGAGGACCTCACACTGGGGGAGTTGAACTGGTCACCCATATTGGTAAACACATGATGCACTACATTGGTTCCACCTGTGGAGATGTCATGGCACTGCTGCAGTTCATTGTAGGTAAGGACCTGGACCATCCTTTGGGCAAGTAAGCCGCAGCATGACTAAGCAAAACAGCATGTACATATTACACTTCCCTAATGTGTTTCTCTGTGCTCTGTACAGATGCCTTGCATAACTCTTTTCCTGCAACATGCTGGAAGTAACTGCAACACTTACTTGCATGGAGGACAACTGGAAGGTAATGTCAAGCGGTGTCCCCAGAGCTTTCAGTCATGTCACCTGAAATGCCATGATAGCAGTTAGTATGGATACGAGCACTGACACTGTTGTACACCTAGTGACATTGGACCAAACACTATTGTGTTTGCTCAAGGCCAGATCATGCCTACTGCTGTAACCAGTGGAGCCTATTGAGTGTAACACTATGCAATAGATGTTGAACATATGTCTCACTTTACTAACCATGGCCTGACAAGGTGTATGACAGTATCAGGTGAGTAGGCTTTGCTGGAAACTATTTATGTGATGTACAGAGTGTAAGGTCAGCTGGTGGATAGGCAAGTGTCTGACAGTCATACTCTGGGAAGATAGCAGTGGGAGACCTATGCTGAAATTACACCAGTCACCAGTGGGGTTCACCATCCACCATTACTGGCATACCCCATCTATCTATTCTCTCTCGGAAGTCACAGCCAGTGCCACTGACCTCTGAATGAGTACATTAGCAGGTCATTGTGACAGCTCCCAATATGCAGACTCCCACACAGAACCAACAGGTATCCAAGATGGCCTAAGGCGCCGTCAGTTGTACTTTGAGCCACTGACAAAGACCAACTGCTAACAACTGCACAATACTATCCTGTAGGACATCATCCACCCCTGAAAAATATTGTAGTGTCCACACACTGCACACAGTTGAGCCATTACACATGGAGTTATGGGCACAGAGAGTAATGTAGCCTTTCACTCTCACTGGTCGGTAAGATGTGGGGATGCAGTCACTGTTGTACATCCTACACCAACATGTTTGGTATGTAAATCCCAGACTGTCACTGCTATACTGAATGTGGTAGTCATCACGGCTATCATTGTGTGCAATGGCACCCTTGTTATGTCATTACACAGGCATATCATACAACTGTAGCAACCACACAGGTTCCATGGTACACCAATACACAGCATAGATAACATGTCCTATGGAGTCCGTGTCATGACTGTATATGTGTAGTCTGTCCCCTAAATGCTTTGGAGGGGATGTGTCTGGCTCCATACAGGGAGGTGTCAGATCTCACTGTGTACCTCTCGCATATCCATGACAAGACTAACACATGTCTTACCTGTTCTACATGCCTACAACATCACTGTGGTATACAGAGTACATGCTGGAGAGACAGGTATGTAACACAGACAGTACACCCTACATGAAACAGGCCCCCCATGCAAGTGAAGCACACATCTTGTGCAGGTTACACACTGGGATGCACAACAATCATAACTGGCATTGGGAAACTATATGTACCGGACACAGGATATTTGTAGATGGGTCATCACCATCATTACAGCTTGTAGATGTGTGAGTTCCCAAATCCTTGGTGAGACTTATCAAGGGTTGCAGACCTGTTCACCGATTAGGAATGCATGAGTACGGTGACTGCTGCCATTGTCCTTGTTAGCCTGTTATACACATATAAAACTATGGAACCATGCACTTATATTGCTGTACCTTGCTGAAGATATATTTCTGCTGTGCTGACAGTCCATACTGTACTGCTTCATTGCCACTGTGTATCCATAGATTATGCCAACAGACCCCTGAAACAGAAACAGAAACAGGTCCATTGATATACCTTTCATTGGGTAAGTATACAGCCATTACAGCATCATACAACATAAGGTACACAAAAGTATGTGGCATACTCATAACAAATGCCAGCATACTGTGTCTGTTGTTAACCACTACAATGGCATGGCAAAACAACACTGCATTATACAAGCACATGTTAACTAATATAGTCACCCTGTGCACCAGACACATAGCTTCATTTCCTTGCATCAATGGTGAGCATGACATGGATGTGGCACAGGTATCATCACTTGCACAGGGTGTTGTGTGGGGGTGCAGGAGGCCTAGGCTGACCCAAATGGTTGACAGCATGTGTGTGAGTCAGGAAGGGAAGCAGGTAACATGGACCATGGAAAGGTGCCATGTGTATCTGTAGGTGACCTGCATTTGACAGTGGTGTGTAAGTGTTTGCATGTACACAGTCAAGCTCAGTGCTAGCCCTATGTGTGTGTATGTTAGACAGCTTAGGACTGTACATGGTGGAGTTGACAGTTCACTGACTCTGGCCCCGAACATGGGAACTGGCTCTGCCAGGAGTTGTACTGGCACCTCCATGCCCAAGGTCAGAAGTAGTGCTAGTACCTGATGGTGAATGCTGTCTGCTGGGACAGTGTCCCCCATGGGAATGCCCAGGACCACAAGCCCATGGCCTGCCATGTCATGGTATGGATGGCACACTCCCCTCTGTAGCACTGGATATACTGCCACTATGGGAGTGTGATTGTACATGGCCACGTGGACTCTCAGCAGATGGGATTGCTGACCTACATCCATGAGTCCAATGCTCAACTCCAACCAAATGTTTCAGCACAGACAATGTGCAGTCCCAGAAAGACACTGTCTCAGCTCACCTTCTGTCCACTGCATCAGTCAATTGATCCAGGGTGCCCCCAATGCAGTGGAGGGAGTCACGGATGTCAGACTGTGCTGCATCCATAACCCTAACCATATGTCTGGTGTTCCATTCAAAATGTGCCTGTGCCTCCATGATGGCCCAAAATGTGTACAGAGTGACCCATAATGTGACACCTGCAACAGGTGGTGAATGGACAGCAGGCCTTCTACAAGTACCCCTGTCAATCTTCTGTGTGGGACCTCACCAGCTCTCTGGCTATGGTCAGTGTCTCACTCACTGGTGCCATAGTGGCCACACATCCCCGTTCAATGTTCCCACCCTCTGACTGTCCAATATCTGTGGCCTCTGGGGACTGGGTATGTGTGGGCATGCTGACTGTGTATGGTGACAATGAGGGCAGAAGAGGGATGTCAATCTCTGGGACAGATTCATCCCCTGAAACCCCCACCTGTGCCACACTGTAGCCCCACCAACACTATCAGAGTCTGAGGAGACACTGACATCAGGTTGTGTAGGGGACAGAAACCAATCATAATAACAAAGACCCACAACTGGATTAGTGGTCAAAGTTTTCCTCTCCTCTTTCATCCAAAATAGACTTCCTCAGAACAAAATACACATTCAACTCAAGACCTTTATGACAATCACTTCAAGTAAATCAAGGAAAATATGACCAGTACAATTTACCTTTTAATTAAGCAATATGACAGTATACTTGATAAATTGACACATAAAAACCCAGTACACCTATCTTAACAAATATATTGAAATATGTTTTACTGCCTAATTTAATGTCTTTTCAACCTTTTGTGTTTTAAAAGGCATTTTAGAGTAAATGCCTCATTTAAGCCAGGAGGCTTATCTTTTCTTAACTGTCACTGCCAAAGTGTTTCTATTTGTTCAACTACACTCCTGTGATTACCCCCTCTAAGATCCTTATGTACCTGTTCCAGAATGGAAAATAAAAACATTCTACCCAGTTTACACATGACATTATGTTTAAATAGGGCATTATTCTGGCCCTTAACTTTAATAGAATATAAATGTTCTTTAACAAAACAGTGTCATGCTTACCAGGAGCAGGACCATGGCCTTGACCACTACTTGATGGACTTGTGAAAAGTTGAGGGTGAAGTAATGTCAGTACCAACACAACAAGTTAATACATCCATATATCTCACATTTACAGTACCTACTGTGTGACTTGTATTGGTCACATTCTGAGTATGAGAGTACAACTGAGGTAAAACCCTCCCCCCAAAGACCTAAGACTTGACACCCACATAAACATATGTATGGCCTGACACACTGACTGCTACAGTATTACAATGCTGATCACAGAAAGCCTACCTGCATGCTCCTCTGCTGTGGAAACGGTGACACCCACCTCCACAATGTATGGTGTGATGGATGCCTGGGAGCGGTCATGTGTGCCTAGGTTTGTCAGGAATTCCTCAGTGGCCATGAGTGGTTGTTCCACTGTAGGCCCTCCACCAGTGATGGCATGATCCCTGGTTACATCTGCTGCCCTTCGTCATGCAGCATTGAAAATGTCCATTGCATGGTGTCAAACCTGCTCATATGTCCTGCCGTAATGGCCCATGTCATTCACATGACAGACATGGTCTGCCCACAATGCAGTCTGCTGTTTGCTGTTTTGCCTCTCCCTGGACAGTAGGATGTGATTATGTTGTCTTAGTCTTTCAAGTATAATTTCATTTTCCACATCAGAGAAGGGTGCATAGCATCTACAATACATGATTCCTGAAAGACAAAAAAGGGGACCACATTACAGGATCACATATGTGGAAATACACTATGTAGAGATACAGCAAGGACAACATGTCTGGCACTATCCACTGCTTGCTCACACATGTCATACACCGCAGTGTTCAAATATACTATGTGTGGCTACAACTGAGATAGTAGCAATAGTCAGGTATTCTTGTGTGTGCCATAACAGATACTGCTGTATAATCATACACCCAACACTCGTGTCTACTGTGATGTGTCCCCTATGGGCAACCCCCCCTATAATACGTCATAGTAACAGTGCCACACAATTAGCAGTGTGCTATTACAACCACTATAAAGGGACAGACTGAGACCAGTGTGAGACAATGACAACAGACAATGCACCCTTGATGCATACTACATCCTGTGTAGGTGTAAGACAGCAAGAGATCAATGGCATGTCATTATCACAGGTCTACAACAAGCTTAATGCTGTATTCCCTATTCCCCATACATCTATTCACCCATCTACATCCTGTTGTACACAAAATCAGTTACATACCTGATGGAGTGCAGTACTCCTCTGTTGATATGTGGTGATAGTAAAGTTCCCATAAAGATGTGCTCTGTGTGAGGAAAGTCTCATATACACTGCTTCCCCATAGCCAACTGCTTGCCTATAAACATGCTTCTCATCAGCGGGTGATTGCCTCTAAACCAATCTGTGGGTCTGAAATGCTAATTGTAGCTAACACAGCTGATTTGCACTATTATCAGCCATTGGCATGCAACCACTGTACAATATATAAGGCCTTCATGTAGGTTAGGGCCCTTTCTGATATGTTGTACTGGACATTACTGAGGTGAGGAGACTACATTGTTGCAGAGGGTAGGTCTGTAGCAGAAACCTTACCATAGAGATTTGTGTGCTACAGACTGCAGCTGCTGCTGCTGGTAATAGACATAGGCAGAGAGTGTGAACACTTTGGAGGACAACAACCTGTACGAGTAACTGTGGGAGCTGTGTCAGCCTTATTGTAGAGGCAGAGCCAGGGTGAGGCTACCCTTTCCACTCCAATTACAACATGTGTTTAAGGTAAGTATGTTAGGCAGTTGTATCACTAACAGAGTAGTAGGCAACATGTTTGGTGTGCCCTTGGGTAAGATGTGGTATAAATATAAGAATATGTCCACTATTTGGGTAACTGCCAGGCCATGTGTTACAGTCAGGTAGTAATTTGCAGCATGTATGAGGGCAGGCCTTGTTGCAAGCAGGGACTTCCAATGTGTATGTTAACTGTGTAGCTGTGATAATCTGCACAGTGGCTTTGGAAGGATTGTGTGGTGCACTCTGATATTAGTAGCTCTCATTTGCAGTACCTGTGTTGACATTTTGTGTGAATGCATATTAATGCATGATGTGACACTTGAACTGTGTTCCTACCTGCAGGCCTGTGACCTCCATCAGTGAAAGGCAGACATTACATTTTAAATGCACTGTGTGGATAAAGAGTGCATGAC
The DNA here is from genome assembly GCF_019279795.1 of Protopterus annectens. Lineage (NCBI taxonomy): Eukaryota > Metazoa > Chordata > Ceratodontiformes > Protopteridae > Protopterus > Protopterus annectens. The sequence goes on along the minus strand of NC_056744.1, from coordinate 1,211,780,966 downwards.
TCAGTCATTAATTGCTGCCTTCACAATACTGTAAATGCACTTCTACACACACCACTGGATTTGAACCCAGGATTATCTGTGGCAAAATATACCATTTGCAAGGAAATTAACAGATTGAGCTATTGAGTCACTGCTGCAGGAGGTGTATTTGCAAGATATATGTGCACACATACAGGCTGTGACATACATTTTCTACATCCATCAGTATGTATGTGGCTTTATTTGGATGTATGTGTGCACCAGGGTCCCAGCTGAACATGTATTTTGCCATTAATGCCTTAGCAGGTGTCTTTCTACATGATACTGTTGAAGGACACATTTACCTGCTATCACAGGCCTCACTTATATCCAATATTCTGTCTTTGGCTTTCTAGTGGTATACTGTTGCACCAGAGTCCAAGGTACACTTCCGTTTATAATCTTTTTACTTTAATTACATTTTAATCAAGCTTGCATGGCACAGTGAGCAGCTCCAGTGAAACATGCTTAATAACTGTAACTGGCAATTACTATGTTTCTTTAAACCACCTGGTTTAAGTAAGAGTTGTGTGGTGTGGCAGGTTAATGCAGTGGTCTGGAGGTGTGATGGACTTGGGTTTGAAATATGAGACAGGTGTTTATTTTGTAAGTTTGTATTACAAGTTTAAAAACACTTATAGTGAATATAGCTCTATTTAGCTGAGCTTAGCAAAGCTGTGTGATGTGGCATGCCACTCAGCAATGCACTAAAAAAATATAAAGAAAAGAAAATGAGGAGACAGGAAAGTGGTGAAATGGGGTGCAAGCAGGGGGAAAAACATACTGAAAGGCAGGTAGGGATGTGCAGGAAGGGTGTAGGAAAGAACCATAGCTATCCATTTATGTACAGCAACAACTGTGCACTTTGACAAAATTTGTACATGACTTTGAACTCTCAACCCCAGAGAGAGGGGTGAGGACAACATAACTGCATTGTTAAGCTAATGGGACCAACTTACGTGTGTCCAGTGGACACGTGTGTGAAATGGAGAGCTATGTATGGGACAATATTTTTTTTGGAACAGGTGCCCATTTTTTTTTTTTTTTTGAAGATGAGAGTGGAATGTTGGGGAAGGGACATAGGTATGTCTGGGGGAGGTAATCTGGGTAGATGAGGATGCATTTGCAGACAGACAAGACAGCAGATGGGGCAAGGGGGTGAACACCTTGGATAGGGAGAGTGTTGTGGAATCCAAGTCCCATATGCTTTCAGATGCCAACAGAGTGACTCACATCCCCATCCATGGGACTATCAGCACTGCTTCTTCACTGCCCGGAGGGTGGCAATGCTGGAGGCTGGCTGCCCTACCAGGTTGGCCAGCATGCCCTCAATCCAGCACAGGTGGTGGTCAAACCCACAGTAGACTATCCTGAGCATCAAGACTAGCAGCTCATCCTGTGTGACAACACCCCTTCTATCACCACCCCCCAGTGGGGAGCCGGGCCCCATCCCATGGGGCAGTACTACCCAATGCCACAGGTAGTGCAGTGCCAGCAAAGGGGGCACCACCAGTCTGGGTCCCAGATGTACTGGGAGTCAGTGCCATGGCCGGTTGAGGCAAGGTAGGGGGATCAGCCAGAACAGGCCTACCTTGACGTGCTGTGGTGAAAGAGTTATAGCAATAAGTTAAAGTTAGTAATAACCAAGCCACTGTTAGTATTAACAGAATGGAACATAATTTTAATTCATACAAATACATATTAGTCTATAGTATGTGTAACACAACAGTAAATAACATAACAATCAGTATGGAAACAGCATGCCAGTAAGAAGTAAACCATAAGGGCAAGAAAATAGTTTAACCAAGTATGTTAATAGTGAATCATAATAACACATAACAGTATTACATTAAATTTTGCAAAAATATAGTTAGTTTAACTACATAAGCTAATATTAAATCATAATAATAAATAATAATAATAAATAAATGCAGATAAGGGGTGGGGAGAGAGACAGAGAAACAATCCATTACTGACAATGCAGACTATATCCCTGAAAACACTGCTGCTAAATATTCTACAGGTGTGTAGTGTCAGTTCTGAGTACAGTGACTACATTTCTCCTTTAGCTGTTGCAGCATGTACATACTTTTCAACCTGTTAGCATGGGTCAATATGGGCCAAGCAATAACAAATGAACATACACTACTACACAGAACACTTTCACATAATGTGGACATTTCTATAACTACCAAGGTGTTCTGAAAGCAGATTTGGTAATATACTGCATTCCAGGTAATCATTTTTCTGGTAATCCTGTGACAGACGGATTAGGCGGTTTTAATTACATTATGTGAAATCATGACATTTGAGAGGCATGTTTGTGTACAGTTCATAATCTAGACATCCGTCATGCCTTAATTAGCAGGCATGGTAATACAACCCAATAGCAGTGACTGCAGGGGACATCTGCAAAAAAAAAAACTTTATTGATAGTGCTGATAACTGTCTGTGAAATGTTAGCACAATCATATCTGTTCATAACACGGGCTACCTGAACCATATACCATATACTATTTATTCCTGGAGTGGGAGAAAAAGAGACCATTATGTGACTGAATCCATTTTGCATTCCAGAACTATTATAGTGTTATACTTGACTGCAGTGACAGTAGAACACACATGCATGACATACAGCTGTACTGCATATATTGAAACAAACCTCTTTAGTAATCAACTATGCTGCTTAACACTTTATTGGTATTGCTAATAAGTGCCTGTGAAATGTAACCACCATCATATCTGTTCATAACATGGGCTACCTCACCCATATACCTTTTGTTCCTGGAGTGGGATAAAAAGACAGCATTATGTGACTGAATTTGTCTGCATTCCAGAACTATTCCAGTCATACACTTGACTGCAGTGACAGTAGAACACACATGCATGGCATACAGCCATAATGCATTTATTAAAGCTAATATCTGTAGGAATTAACAATGCTGATTAACACTTTTTTGGTATTCCTGATAAATGTCTGTGAAGTCCACACAATATCTGCCCATAGACTGGTCTACCTTAGCAATATACCTTTATTACCTGAAATAGGAGGAACAGGGAGCATTATGTGGCTGATATTGGCCTGGAGACAGCCTTGGACTGTACTATGAGTTAAACAATACAGTTTGCTGGCCATTACTTTTGCCTTCTACAGCTATTAGAGTGTTACACTTGACTGCAGCAACATTACCATAAACAAGTAATGCATATAGCTTATGACAACACAATCCTGTTGTACACCATTTTGCTTACTGTTATTGGGATTGTTTATTGTTTATTGCAATACAGTTCTTACTGTCCATTTATTGCACTACAGTTCTACTTGCCCATTTATTGCTCTACAGTTTTTATGGTGTATACTTTATTGAAGTAAATGCTTTACTCTTTCATGCTTATTGCACTACATTTAGCATAATAAATCTGTACATACCACATCCACAGTGCAACCTGGCCAGGCACCTGACATGAGACTCAACATTGCAAGCCCTCTCAGCTGCAGCTGTTGGGAGAGAAGCACACCATTATGCATACCAGTTTTGCAGACATTCAGTTGCATATTGGTAAAACAGAGGAAAAAATACTTACATATTTGTGGAACATTCCCTGATCTAGCTTTTTAGACCCAGGTGTCCCCTCTTTATCCTCTTCAGGTTGTCATAATGGTGATGACACTGCTCACTTGTTTGGGGGATACCAGTAACACTAGTGACTTTCCTGGCCAACCAATTCCAGGTCTCTGCTTTACACTCTGAGCCCTGTAAACCACACTGCAGCAGCCTGGGTTCATGATTTTTAACCAGGAGCCCAACAAAGACCCTGGTCTCATGAACACCCCATCTCTGCACCCAAAAGTGTACAACTTCACCTGCACTATCTGTCATATCCACAGTAGATAAGACTCCAAGGAATGATGCAGAATTCTCGCCTATTGTGCTTAATATAGGCTGTTTTCCCACCCTTACACATCACTGAGCAACATTCAAAAAAGGACCACATTGCTTAGCAGCTAGGCAGAGCTGAGCAGTTTGAAAACTTGTGCAACCTAGGTTTTAGCTAAGCTTAGCACCGTACAAACACAAGTAACCATTAGCATGTTTAAGCAGTGCTCAGCATAGCTCAGCAGTGGCATATTTCAGAAATTTGTTTTTAAAATTACACATATATAAGAAATTAAATTATAGACAGCTTATTACTGTTATGGGCTCAAATCCAGGACCTACTAAACAGTAGACTGTATCTCCACCCATTTAACTACTTGGATATTATGAAAACTAGTATACCTTCACATATACTACTAGGTTACCCATTAGCGTTGCTAATCACCACTGTGCATTGTGCAAACTCACTTAAATAAACCCATACATAACTAATTAATTCCATCCAGTTTCTATTTTAAGATGTCTAACAACTGTTGGCTATGTATGTATGAGTGCTGCTTGGCTCTGCGGCACTCCGCACCTCACAAACAACAATTAAAAAAAGCACCCAAAAATGTTTTTTTTAATTGCAAAAATATGTAATTATGATAATTAATGACATCTGGTTTCTATTTTTAGATGCCTGGCAGGTGTCTATATGTGAGCACAGCTTGTCATTGCTGTGCTCTGCATCATGCTGTGCAAACATACAAAAAAACAGAAAAAAATATTTAAAATTAAATATTACACACTTGACCCAATTCACAGCATTTCAACAGTATCAGGGAGCAGTACAGGCGATCCACAACCACAGGTAGCCTTCACACTTATTCCTATGCCAGATAAATAACCCTGTTCCTATGCTCTCCAGTGGCAGTGTGCCATCATTAATATGCATAATGCTTTTTCGAGGGGGAACCAGGGCTGTGTATATTGATACATTCTGTGTAGGCTTTACACAAGTCTACACAGATTTTATTAAATCCTGGGGCTTATTAAAATTTGCAATATAGTATAAAGACAGGTTCTGTCACTCACTTCATGGCAAAATGCCTGTCTAACTTGTTTTCATGGAAAAACACAGAACTTAATCTAACAATGTCCAGCTTTGCTGTTGTGTTATTCAATCACTGATATTTATTTTAATAAATGTATGTAAAATGCACCTCCATTGTCATTTTTGTACCTCCTCCTATTATTTTTACATCGTACTAAAATGTTTCATTCCACTTTTTTATAGTGGCTAATATAAAGTTAAACACAGTCATAAAACTAGTGCCATTATGAAATATCTCTTCTACCTAAAATGTATGCAGCTGTTTAATTTCTTTACATGAATAAGAATTTATACAAATACATCTTATATGCATTCTTAATGTGTCAAAGGATTTATAAACAGGCATTGCTTAATGAGTTTAATGGTTAGGCTTATCCTTTCCACCAGTCACTATCTGGCAATTATTTTCTTGAAAGTTTGTCTACTCAGGGCATGCATGCCAAGAGATGCCATATGCTATGCCATGCACTTACTACATAAGTTTATCTATCTCCTGAGCCTGCCACTTTGCCCTCAAGCCTCTAATGGGCACATCTCCTGCAAATCAAGACATAGTGACCATTTGGTGACCTGAGCACTTGCTGCCTTACAAGAAAAGCTAACAGTTGAGGCTGAATGGTGAAGTTTCCCCATTCAGAACAGGGTGGAGGAGGATATCTGTTACCCATCAATGACAGTCCCTCATAAACTACTGATACAGTTAGAACATATCTGTATTACACAACATTGGGGACCTTGATTGATGATTTGGGTTTAAAACATGCAATAAATTCCCCAAACTGAACTGGAGAGCAGCACAAGGCCCTTGTTCAGAAGGTGGAATCCTTATGTACAGACATAACAAAAGAAATTGGACTCCTGCAATTGTGGTTGATGAAAAGCATGGTGAAGCTGTGCATCAAAGACCTGTTGCTCATGGCACACATATCTGCAGTGGAAACGTTGCTGAAGAAATTTCAGCAAGTGGTCACATCCCTTATGGAATGACCTTTGGCTGTAGTACATTCAAATGGGTAGTTAGCTGTGTGATAAGAAAAGGAGATTCATTTTGCAGTCCCCAAAAATGTTTGCTTGGCAACTACAAGCTGCTCCCTCACTGGAGTGAAGGAAATGAATAACTTGTTATTCTTCCAAAATGTGCATCCAATTCAGGTGCAAGCAAAGACAGCTGTGCTTAACTAGGGTGTGAAGGGATCACTCTGCCCTGTTTCTTACACTGGAAAGAAACATGATAATGAATGAATTGACTCAGGAAAAGATCATAAACTACTTTAAGCATGCATTGATAGTTAATCCTAAGGGAACCTTAAGGGATACAAATTGTAAAAAAAAAAGAAAGAAAAACTAAATGCAATATCCTACACATGTGAGTTTGCAACCCTGAGATCTTGTGAGTAAACGTGATGGTCACCAATAAGATCATTTTGCTGTAAATAAACTCCAGTATGACCAAACATTCATGCCTGAACCATATCAGTCCCAAAACTCAGATCCCATAAAGGTGTGTGTGTGTGTGTGTGTGTGTGTGTGTGTGTGTGTGTGTGTGTGTGTGGGGGGATCTGCAGGCAAGGATAGCAGTGTAGCACTCCCTTAATGAGCTCCTTGACCACCTAGTGCTGCGTCACTATCCTTCTGTCCACAATGTCATGATTTTCACTCATTCATTATGACTATATTTTGGCTGCTTGTAAAATATGAACATGTTTCTTGTATAAATATGCACTTATCAATGTCTTCCAGTTTATTTCACTTGATCAATTATTTTCTTATGCATTTCTTGATGATTTTACATACGTAATTATGTTTTAAACTGTAAAACATGTACCTGCTTACATAAACTGCTGTGAATGTATTTACTGAAGCTGCCTCTGCCCCGGGATGTGACTGTCAAGGGTCCTGGGACCAGCTCACTTATACAGTCAACAAATTTAAATAAATACATACATAAATAAACAAAAGCACCCTGACATTGAAAAAGTGAGGCCCAAACAACAGTTACCTGAGATAGGTCAGGATCAGCTGCACACTAACTGATTGGTTGGTACAGGGTCATTTACAAAAAAAAAAAAAAAAAGTGATTCCACTTGGAGGCATAGGCCTGTTGAGTGCAAGGCTTCCTGGCAGCCTTGGTTAGTTCTGACGCACCCATCAGAAGGCTTAGCGTGATTAGAGTCTGTACATTAGGATCCAGGCCCTGACATGAAAGATGTTTCCTTTGTCAGTAGCAGCCTGTCAGATGGAAATCACATCTTAGCTTGGGCACCAGAGTGAGACAAGAATTAGCTCTGGTCTTTCTTCCCTGAACTTTCAGAGATGTGGAATCAGGGAGGGGTGAGTGGGAACTTCCCATGCCATGGTATGCTTTATTTGTCCACTGGCACATTTATTTTGCCGTGCTACACCAAGCAGAAATAGGGGAAGTAAAACATTCTCAAAAATGACAAATAGGTAAATATATGGATTGTTCTACCTTCAGGTGACCAGACCAGGCAGGATCTCTGAATCTACATCTCCAGGAGATGACTGGAGGTGTTGATCAGAGAGTCTGATAGCTGATTCACTTCCAATGGGAGCTGAACTGCAGACAGAATGATGTCCTGCCTATAATCGGTTGCCAGGTAAGCATCGCCTATCTGCAGAGTGGATATGACTACATGTCTTCCTTAAATAGATTCCATAAAATGGACTTGTTGTCTGTCTAAATGAGGAATACTCATAGGAGCAGCTTTCACTTCAATGTTATCAAGACTAAGAAGACTTTTCTAAGCAGAATCTGATTAATGTGCAGCCGACTCACAGGGTGTGACCATAGTTCATGAACCATGTTGGAGCCAAGTTGAGCACTCCTCCTTCATTAAAGCTTCTGTCTTAAGGACCTTTGACAGGTTCAGTAACAGGAAAGGGAGGTGCACTAAGAGATTGTTGGGAATGCATTCCACTCTAGGACATAGTAACATTGTGTGATATCAGGAAATCAGTGAGTTTGTGGTAACTCTGCAACCATTAACAACACAGCCCCATTGTTACATCTGCATGTTCATGTTTGGAAGTCACACTATGATAATCATGCCTTCCAACAAGCCTGCACTCTGCACTGTGTTCTCACATAGGATGTTAAGGCCATGACCTCTTGGACTCTCTCCAAGAACAAGTACTGACACTGAAGCCTAGCAAGCTTGTGCATGTAAAGGAAATCCTCTAGGATGAGGTTGGAGGGACTTCTTTCTTGTTGTGGTCATTCCCTGGGGCTGGAACCATAGAAGTTTCCACTTCAATGATGCTTCCAAGGAGTCCTTGGATTGTGTTACCAGGAGCTACCCATCTATGTAGGAGGACACATGGTGGTCCTTCACCTGAAAAGTGTCACACACGAAAGTCAATGCACTGATTAATTGTCTGGATGAGTGATGAAGAATACAGACTAGCGCTTTGTACTGAATGCCATGTCTACCCTCAACAAACCAGAAGACTATCCTGTGTGGACTTCAGATAGTGGTTTGTTAAAAGACACTCATCAGATCTATTAAAACTATTCAAGCACCTGCTACAGTGAGAGTCTACACTCTCAGATAGTCACCATATGGTACCATAATGGATGTGCTTATAAATGTCATCCCAAAGGACATTCAGGAGTAAAAATCTCAGTCTTATCCAGAAGGGAAGGGGAGGAAAAATGCTACTTCTCCATTCTTTTACATAACAGGTAATCTGTTTTTAAGCTCCTGTAACATGGACAGACATCCAGCATCAGTGCACCAACAGGTAGTACACTCATCTTTGATGCAGAAGGACCAGCTAATTGGATTGCTGACACTGTATTGAAGCATTAGGAGAGGGGTGCGGCACTCCTGACTGTGTTGTCCTTCAGATGAAACATTAAACTGAGGTTCCATCTGCTTGAGTTGCTGATAGCTTAGGTGGGTGCAAAAGATCCCACTGTACTTATCAAAAAGAGTATGAGTATTTTATTTAACGCAAAGTAAAAAGCATTATTTTCATATTACAAAATTTACATATTTACAAGCACATATATTCACATTTCTGTTTCTTGCTATTTACCGATGAAAAGATATATCCAGAAGCACAAAAGCAATCAAGCAGACAACCTCGGTTGTCCGCTTGATTGCTTTTGTCCTTCTGGATATATCTTTTCATCAGTTTGTGGTTCGTGATAGTAGTTTGTTCTTGCTATTTACCATTTTTAAACAACATCCTCAGTGTTATTCTTTCATACCTGACTCCCACTCATTCCCCATCCATAATCTGATTTTTTGCAATGTAAGTGGCAAAATCAATTTTACATTAAGCAAAATTTTATTCAGCCTTTTATTCCAAATAACTCATATTCTATAAAATAAATTCTTACCCACCCCTCTCAGATTCTTTCTTCTTATTTGTTTAATATCCATAATCATATTCATATCTACATTGTTTATATCTTATGTATACGATGAAACGCTTACTGTCTGAGAGTGAATAAAGAAATCTTGATTTTATTTGGTTGCCATTTTTGTATTTATTTTATCAGTGGTTATGGCTTTACTTTTCGAGTCTATATCACATTGTCAAACTTTTAAAAGTTTGAACGTCATGTGGACGACACCATATGATCAAACTTTTAAAAGTTTGAATGTTTCAGTGGAGATCTCTGTACAGTGCGTAATGGGAAGATTTCCCTTTTCTGCACTGTAGTGCAATCTTGGAGTTGGTATATTTAAAGAGCTGAGGGGTGTGGGGCACAGCCCCGAAGTTAGGGGTGCAGGGGGGCTTGCCCTCCTGCTTAAATCATTCAGGTAGTTTTTTTCTTTGGTTTATTTTTTTTATTACATTTTCGAACTTTTAAAAGTTTGATCATATGGTGTCGACCATATAGCGTTTGAACTTTTAAAAGTTCGATTATGTAGTATAGACACTTTTCTGCTCTGTATTTGATATATTGTTTACATTATTATTATTATTATTATTATTCTCAAAACAATTTTCTTCACATAACTTTTTCCAGAGTTTCACCACTCTTTTACACTTCAAAAAACATTTTCTGTTGTCTTTTTACACCCCATAAAATAAACACAGCCTTTAACTTTCTTTTTATGTGGCATAATACCCTCTACTGGTAACTCGTTCATTACCTGTTTCCACAGGAAAACCTGACACTCTATTATCTTGATAGGCCACTTTTCCTTACTTTAATGGCTTTAATCACTTCATCTGATAAATCTTACTATTAATTTACAAAATAATATTGCTTTATGACATTATTTTAAACCATATCCTTTTGTCTTTCTCCGAAGGATCATTTTTTTTATTTTCCATGTCAGTGTTTTTCTTGATAATTTTTAATTTCTTTATTCACATATTCTTTTTCTCAGTTTCTTATTCTCACCATCTCCCAGAATTTTTTGTATTTATATTTAAACATTCTCACTATTACATTCTTATTATCGTCCTTAATAGTCTATACCAGTTTAAAGAAGCAGAATAAACAGGCTGATTTAGTAACAGCAATCCCCTTTCATTTTTTCATGTACAACACATATCTTTTTACTAGATTTAATCCTGAACCCTCATATGAAAGAAAAAAACAATTACACATTTCCTGTTCATATTTTACTGGGATCATATGAGCATTTGACACACACAATATTTTCCCATTAATACAGCATTCTCCCAATAGACCTTTTTCCTGAAAGCTAATCAATATGTCCTCCATAGAAGACTTAGTTCTTTCATTTCTTTTATCAGTCCTTCCCACTGCATCATAACTACATAATCTCCCCAAATTGTATTCCTAGCAAAGACACTTCATCACTGAAAAATACACACCCCTGATTTTCACCACATCACCCCAACCCTTACTTTTAGCTTTAAGGTAATTTCCATTTCCTTTAAACATCCATTTATACAAATTAAACACTTCCCTCATCCATCTTGTGTTCTTAGCAGCTGCAGCTATATCATCTGCATATGTCAAAATTACTGGCATCACCAGATCTTTTTGCATCTCATATCTAGTATCTTTCAGTTTATAAGCTACTTCACTCACTATTGCATTATTTGCCAATGCAAACAATATTCCACTCATGGGACATCCTTATGTTGTACCACACTTTATGCATAACACTCTCACTCTATTATCCGGATATGCTGACATACACACTTTCTTAATTATATTGCCTATTCCATACTTCTCCATAACATCCCACAAAGTATCATGTTCTATGGTATGAAATGCCTTGTTAATATCAATTCCCAAAGTTTTCATATTCTCCCCTTTATTTATAACATCATCTGTCATTTCTCTCACAACCAATAACAATTTTTTACATCCCTTCACTTTTATATCATATATTTTTTTTCCATAATATCTGTGATGATAAGAGGTACTGTTAGTCATGCCAGGAGAAGTAGGGCACTAGATGTATAACTTATGCCAGCAAATTAGCTGGAATTTTGTAAAGAATTATATATAATTTGCATTTCAAATTGATTTTATACAGATGCTTGTGTTGAAAATGTATTTGTGAGGTTTGCTTGTATTAAAATGTGTCAACAATGCACCCTGCTGGAAGGAAAAGAAATGTACATGTATTATTGTAACTGAATTAAATTTATACATTGTCACATCATATACCGGGAGAGAAGAGGTTAATCCACTTGACTTTGAAAAAAAAATATTCTTGAAATTAAATTACTTTATGGATTAAGCCAGAAAGATGTTATCCCACAGTTTGAATGGAGTGAGAGACACAGTGTATGTACTAGAGAACAGATTGTAGCCCCTATAGGAAGAAGGGAAGTGTTTTATGGTTTTATGACTTCCAGCAGCTGCACAACATCTAAGCAATGCTCCATCTGTATATATGGTAATAAGTAGGTGCTAAAATCCTGGCAGCTTCTAGTGCTGGTGATAATGTGGGAAACAGAGTCAGATATCCAGATGTATGTAATGTCATTCTGTACTTAAATAATGTTTTAATATTAGATGAGACTGAAGTCTGAGCAGCATTTTGTATTCTGTCTTGGATCTGACAACAAGGACCACTTATCCATCTTGCCTTGCTCTATTCAGTAAGTAGGAACAGTAATTAATTTAGTCAATCAGGAATAAATAGTGAGGCTAGCTAAATGCTGTTTTCTATAACTGTGTGAAACTTTCCATCAGTATTATTTTTATTTCCTGTGACTGAAACTCTGGTGTTTACTGTAAGTAGATATTTAGTATTCTCATGTTCTTTTATTCTTTATTATTAAATATATTTAAACTTCTCATTGTAACTGGTCATTTTAGAAAAATATTTAAGTTTTGAGAGCATTTGCACATATTATTTGAAGATAACTCTGGCCACTCCTGAAAGCCTGTCTGTTTGGTCAACACTACCATTTGTATTAATATTAATTTTACTCAGTATAATTGGGTACCCTTGCAAGAGCCTTAGATTGCTGGCTTTGTAGTGCTTGGTGGCATGGATAACTACCTTATAGTCTGAGCAGAAGGGGGCATAGCTAGTAAACCTGTGCCAGTCTTCCCCAGGTGTGTGAGTGTGTGTGTGTGTGTGTGTGTGTGTGTGTGTGTGTGTGTGTGTGTGTGTGTGTGCAAACCAAATTTCACAGTGTGTGTGTGTGTGTGTGTGTGTGTGTGTGTGTGTGTGTGCATGTGTGTGTGTGTGTATCAAATACTAGGAGCAGGGACATGAAGCACTGGTTTCACAGAGAGAGTGGTGAAGGATGTGGCTTGGGCACTCAGTTGAGGACTTAACTCTGCAGCTTTACCACTGAGGAGTCTCACTGGGTACCTGGAGAGAGACAGGTAGAAAACCCAGACCCAGGGCTAAGTGTCTTCCCTGGTTGCTCTTAAGGGAAATTGTGCTTGATGCAGAGATGTCTGCATCTGGAAATATTGAGTGTGTCTATTTGTATTACAAGTGAACATCCCTCTCCAATGTCAGTGGTGAGGATTCATGCTCCTTGATTAGTTGAGAAATAAACACAATGAACAGCAGACTAATAGTGGAAAACAAAAGCGTTTACCGTTTGAACCACAATGTCATCCAGTACTTCAGTATTTGCCTTCAGGGATTCATACACAAGAACAAATCAAGAATTTATACCCAGAGTAACCCCCGATTACATTTCAATTAACTTTCTTAAAGTACACAGTGCTATAAATTAATACTTAAATACTTAAATATAATATATAATAATACCTACTCACTTTAATGAAACTACACATAACAATAAACATTATGGATAACAATGTGCATTATAAATAAGAAAATATGAGCAAAAAAACAAGATATATGATATATGACCCAACTATGACTAACCTAAAATAACTTCAAGATTCAGACATTTTGGATGAAGTGTCCTGTTAAATTCAAAATCATTTTACTTTCTAATTCTAACAACTTTTTCTTAAAGTCTCCCCCTCTGCATAACATAGGTTGAGCTAACAAACTAAAGATAAAAGATTTGTCAGAACTCAAATGTACCACATTAAAATGTTCACCCACAGGACTCCTACTGTTATTGTTACAAATGTCCCCCAAATGTTCTAATAGTCTAACTTTCTCGGCTCTTTTAGTTTTCCCTATATACCATTTTATATTATGGCTTCCACACCCCACTATATAAATTACACCATAAGAACTACAACTAAACTTGCCCCTAGATAAAAATCCACTCCCATTAATTAAAGAACCAGAAATGTTCCTTATTTTACTACACACCTTGCAATGGCCACAGGGAAATGAACCAAACAACCCAGAAGTCTCCTTAACTATTAGCACATTCAACAATTCTTTCAAATTTGAATATCTCCCATATGAAAATGTATCATAATTGGGAAATAAATGACCCACTGTCTCATCTCTACAGACAATATGCCAAAGATCCAATATTAATTTTCTCAACATTTCAGAAAAGGTAGAATATTTAGTCACAAAATACAAAACCTTCTCATCATTCCCTTCATCCACTCTAGTCCTACTCCCTTTAGTCACATCTTTAAATAAATTATTTTGTTGATTTGTTCTTGTGTATGTATCCTTGAAGGCAAATAGCCAAGGTACTAGATGACATTGTGGTTCAAACAGTAAACACTTGTGTTTTCCACTATTAGTCCAGTGTTCGTTACTTTTATTCCTTGATTAGTGGCCCAGAGTGGGGATATCACAATGTCCCTCATCCTTCCTTCCATTCAAATCTGTATTATTTTCATAAAAATGTTAAAATGCATGTTATGTAGCATGATGTGTCTCTATTTTTTATTTCACTCTTCTCATTTTTTTCCATATAAATTTTAATATTTCATTATTTACCTCTTTGTAAACAAAGCCTTCCTTTAGTCATTCATTCAGCACATGTACAAAATACCTTCTTTGCCAGTCCATTCATTTCTTGTGCATTCCATACCCTATACCATCTGGGGCTGATAATGAATCAGCATTTATTTCCTTAACTACTTCATCCAATTCACTAGTAGTGATTTATTTTTCAAATTCCTGCTTAACTTATTCTGGAAATTTCTTTACTTTTCATTCTCTCTTATTTTCATCCTTATACATATTTTCCACATGCTATACTACAATACTCTTAACTTGCTCTTGTGTACGTTTACCTCTTCTTTTACATTTTTTTTCATTGCTCTTATTATACTATCTTCCTGGGTCTATATCAGTTTGTTGAACAGTGTACTCATCGAATGACTATTCATCGAACCCAATTAAGTGAAACATCATTTTAGCAAATGATAGTTTCAGCGATTTTTTTCACAGGGAAAAAAAGCACTACATATTTTAAAACACAGCAAAGTGGGGGGTTTTGCCTCACCCCCCCCAATGTGGGGGCTGTGCACCTTAACTAAGTATACCAACTCTGAGAGTGCACTCCAGTGGGAAAGGGGGAAAATTCCCGATGATGGCCAACTACTTCCTTTCCCTGTGAAAAAATTTGCTGAAATGATCGTTCGCTAAAATGATGTTTCACTTAAGTGGGTTCAATGAATAGTCATTCGCTGAACAGTGTCTTCGATAAAGTGATATAGACCCATCTTCCTTTACTATTTTACCCAAATATGTAGATAAATTCTCCATTCTTCCTTGTAAATATCTTTACATAAACATTAATGCCTTAAGTTTTTCTCACTTTCTTTGCATATTTCTTTTTCCACATCATAATACTCTCTTGTATTATTGTTTACATTTTGTAATACATTTCTATAAATTTTCCCATACTTCATTTTCTTTAACTTTCTTACAACAACCTGTCACTGAGAAAAATACTTTTTATACTTCTTTTTAAATTCAATCTTCCACTTAGAATAGTTTTTATAGAAGTCCTTCATGGTTATATGATCCTTCTATAACTGCAATACTTCCCACTCTCCAATTTCATGCCATAATTTTTCATTTATTCTTTGTATTTCCTTTCCTGTTTTGAAATACTTTCTTCCATCATCTCCATCTATATTGCTAAATGGTCTGAAAGACTCATCATAACAGTATCACCATCTGCTGTCCATAAGCCTTCCAATAATACAAAATAATCACTTTCATATTGGAGTGCCCCTTTTGTAAGTTCATTGACATTCTAATAACAAAGAATAAAGTAAAACTCCACAAAGGAACATGAAACCACAAAACCACAGCCGGAACACACAGGATTAATATAATAGTGATGGCTTTAGTTCTTTTACTAAAATACAGAACTTCATCAGACTACATGTTGGATATTTGACCAAGAGTTAAAATACAAAACCGTATTTGATCATATGACAAAAAGAACCAATAATAGTACCTCATTAAACCAAGAAATCAATCAAAATATTTGTGCCATTTGATTGATTTCTTGGTTTAATAAGATACTATTACTGGCTGTGATTTTGTGGTTTTATATTCCACTGACATTTTAATTTGCCACATTTTATCACTTTCTGTATTTTTTTCACCTTATCCTTTTTATGTCTTCCCCTTAAATCACAAGTAAAGTCCACTGCAATTATATCTTTCTTGTTAACCACCAAATAGGTTAACATTTTAAGAAACAGATTCTGCCTTTCCTTGCTAGTTATATATATTGCATACAGTGCTATCATTCTATAAAAATGTTCTCTTCACCTCACATCAGTAACTGTTAACCTTCCCATCCTTACCAATTTTATATCTAGAATTTTCACTGTTTTTTACACAACACAACCACTCCAGAACAGCTTTTACTTCCTAAGTTCTATATTATATTTCTACCTCACAATTGTTCTGTTAGCAGTCATTCTTCACTTGTCAGGAATCTTTTTCATCTTCTATCATAATAGCATCCATATGACATTTAGCACACCATTTTAGTATCCCTATCATTCTTACAGTTTAATAATATTGTTAAGATTTACTGAAAGTATTCTAAAATTGTTACTTTCTTTTTTTACTTTTTTAAGCTCAGGGGAAATATTTTTAATGTTTAATTTTCTTATTTTTACTCTTCCCTCTAATGAATATTTTCTTGTGTTTATGTACAAATAGTAATCCTTGATCCTTCGAATCATAATTTTCACTGGCTAAAACTTAAAAAAAAATCTTATTGTTAATCTCTTCTCCTGATTTCTCTTCCTGCCTGCAAAATCCCCTTCCTTTGCCCTCCATATTTTTCTTCTTCAACAATTTCTTCTTTACCTAGTTCACCCTCCTCCTCAGCCTCTTGTCCTTTCTCACGCATGTTTTCTTTCATTTCCCCTTCTTCTTCTTTTCATTCCTTACGGTTTGCTCTTGGTGGTCCAGCTAAAGTATGCCTTCTTTACACAATCTGTATTCAGCTGCACACCTTCTTTCTGTGTATCCCCATCCCCACACTGATTAGATTGTATTGTGTCACAATCATTAATTAAATGGAAAAGATTCCCACAAAAGAAACATAATTTAGTCTGCCTAGCATACCTTAATGTCCCTGTATGACCAGGCAACAAAATAACACTTGACAAGTGTTACACATTGTTTTTTTTGTTTGTTTTGTTTTTTCACAGTTCAGAACAGCTTCCAACCTTCACACTCTCTATTCCAATAAATTTCTTTTATCTCTGATCTGTTTTTCTATCAACAGTTTCAAGTTAAACCATGCATGCATTTGCATTTTGCATGCATCTTCTAGTTCTTCTTATTCTATCAACATTTGATTTTTTAACATTTTTTTTTTAATAAATTCTTTTTGAAAATGTCTTTTTTTTCACACAGCATCAAAAATTAAGTCACAAAATATTCTCTGTTTCTATATGTATAAGAGACCAAAAGACATTCTATTTTATTTCTCTTTCTTTTTTGTTTCCTTTCTGACTTCCAAGATCAAAGTCCTGCATCTCAAGTTTCTGCCAAGTCAAAACCTCATATTTTCATTCAATGAAAGTAAGAATTGCAAATGTTGTTCGAGCCATGAGGAGATCTTTTTTGGGAGGTTTTTATTTTGTTTTATGTAGTGGTGGTACCGAGTGTGGTATGGGTGTGTGGGTGCAGGGGCTTGGCAACAGCTTCTTTTCTTTTCTTTTCTTTTCCTTTTTGTTTTTTTTATTTTTAAATTTTTTTTTAACCCATGACAGTTCGAAACGAACCGTGTGTGAAAGTTAGTTACAAACCGATATTTCTGATATATTCTCCAAATTCTAAGTATTATATATTCTCTATTCTTCATTTCTCAGTTAGTATTCCCTCTCTTTTCTTTTTTTTAAAAACTTTTTTGCTTACAGTTTTGCTCTGCTTTTTTTTTCCTAATTAATGCTTACTACTCTGCTGCCCAACAAAATGTTCTTTTCATTTGTTTTTATTGCCTTTTCTCATTTTTTTTTTTTTTTTTTTGTTGCAACATTTTAAGCTTGCTTCCCTTCTGGGTATCTTCACCCATTTCTTCCATATCAACATTCCACATATTTATCCCATATTCTTTTCAGAGCGATCTTGCAAGTTGTCACCCATGAATCCCTGTTCCATCCTCTACCCCAATTTTTTCATGTAGAACATCATTGGTAGATCCTCCATGATTATTTTCACATTCTACTGCACACACCACAGGACCCATTTACCTACTCCTCATTCTACACAATCCCCTCCAGGAATCTTTATCTCACCACCTGGGACTCAATTTCTGCAATCTTTATATCATTGCATTTTCTCTAATTGGCTCTCCAAGATTTCTTTTCACTCACACCACCATTTGCTTCTCCTTCTTCTCTTCATTGCTGTCTATAATAAGTCTTTTCCTCTCTCTTTCAACACATAAGTGCTTCTCTTCCCAATGATTCCTGCCCGGATAGATAACCAATTCCATTATGAAGAACCAAAATATCTAGTAGGGCCATTAGTACCAGAGGTCCAACCTCCTCAAGAAATAGTAGTATAAATGCCACCCTAATGGGACTCTCAAAGGGGCCAGTAAAGTCATCAATACAGCAGACGAATTGAACACCAGTGTAATAAACATCATGCACATTGTGTCACACCAGATTTATGTGCAGCTCAGTCACTTTTCACCACTGGAAAACCACTGTGTGTAGTGTCAAAGACTGTAACCTCTTACCACTTTTGTATTTTTTTTACTTTTTTTATTTTCTATAAAATAACTGTAAAAGCGATAAAATGGGTTTAGGATCAAATAACACCCAAGTGATAAAGTAGAGTTAAAATTAATTGTACAAAGCCATCAGTAAAAGTTTCTTTGCCACCCTGTTTACAGCCATCACCTCAGCAGAAATGAGGGTCTGCTTTATTTTTGGTGGGGTGATTTCAGTCTCTGATTTGTGGACTACTGTTGCTTTTCAGGTTTGTTTGCTGTTTTCAGTGATATGTTGTCTTTGATTTAGAACATTTGTTGTATTTAAGCAGGTGTTCGTTGTGTTGTTACATTGTGCTTTGTAGACTGATTTATATTAATTTTATGCATTTGTAGATATCTTTCTTGTATGCATTTTTGAATTTAGATTTGTCCAGCTACAAGCTGTTGCATTTGGTTGGTCTCAATGTTCACCCCTTTTCACTCTCTTGCCCTCATTTCACACATTTGCCTCATCTCCAAAATTTTTTCTTGCTTACCTTCCAACTTTCTTACTATAGTTTTTGTCTTTTTTCCTAATTTAGTTCTCTAATCTCTCCTGAACTTGTTGATTTTTCAGTTTGTAATGAGACTATATTGTTTTTTTTCCCTGACCCTCATCACATTAATTTACCAGCCCTTCTCTTAGTGATCCTTGTTACTTATTTATTTTAGCTTATTTAATTGGTTATTTTTTCTAGGCATATCAGTATGCATAAACTTTTATCACTTGCTTAAATGGCTGTGAACAACAAATAAATTATCAGGCAAATTTTGCAGAAATAGCATTTGTTTGATTGTGCTAGATTTCAGATGATTTTCTTTTTTAGATTCTTTGGAAAATATTAATTCAACTGTTTGCTTTTCATGCATCTGTGTGATTTATTTTTCGTCCCGAAGCATGTAGATTCTTCTGCATAGACTGTGTATTTACTTTTGAATTAGATTAATTAATGCTGCCATCAACACCTGTAAGAGTGGGCTGCAGTTGTTGTTGTTTTTCTTTTAAGTTTGCTAATTCTGGCATCATCACTCATAGTAGCATTTCACCTATAAGGGGAACTTTTGCCTCCCTTATCCCCTTACATTGTAACACATCTTAAGGAAAAATAAAAAAATGTGTACTGCTGGGGTTAAATGGGGTTTCACCCCCATATGCGATGTTGACAAAATTAAAAAAACATTCTTGCCAATATGGTTTGTCAAATGTTTGTTTCTATAACATGTGTAAGTGCTGAGTGGCACTTAGTTAAGTGTACATCAAACACCAAATGGAAATGGTATACGCATTGCACTTGCATCTGCAAATAGGTAAGTGTATATAGCAGTGCCTCTACCCCAATGCATGGCTCTAAGTAGGAAGTAACATTGAGGAAGATTCTGTCAGCAAATAGTATTGCTAGCTACTTGGTATAGATTTCAGTTTGACAGAATTATCTAGCAACAAATTAACCTTTATAATCCCATAATCACTGCACATCAATGGTGGTAAAACTTGACTTGAAGTAGCAATTTCTTTAGGAACACAAACAATGTCTAGTATGTTCTGTCCTCTGGTAGTTTTTATTACAATCTGAAGCAATTGCTGTTCCTGAATATATGTTGTGAATAATTTCTTTACTAACGTTGTTGAATCAATTGTATTCCAGACTGTTTCTGGTAAATTTAAGTCCCCAGCTAATATCATTCTTCCCTCCTGTGTTTCATGCAAGAAATGTATGAATTCCTCTAAGTCATCTGCACTTGGCTTTGTTGGTCTTACACTCCAACAATTGTTATATGTTCCAGGGTTTTCTTTATTGTCACAGTTATACAGTCTGTAGTATTGGTGTTATCACTGAACATGTAATAATCACAGGTCTCATAACTATCTTTAATCACTATCATAACACCTCCATCTGATTTTTTGTTAGAATGTCTGTTACAGTAAAAACATTATACCCTAACAGAACTGGTTTCCAGTCATTGTTACAGTAAAAACATTTATACCCTGAAAGAACTGATTTCCAGTCATTGTTTTTTAACCATGTTTCACAAAACAATAACAGCATCAATCTTTTGGAAACGTAGCAATTTTTCTAACAATAAAAAAACTTTATTATTAATGCTCCTAGCATTAACAACCATCAGAGATGCCTCAAATGTTGCTATCTGTGAACTGTTAAATTTTCGACCTGGCAAATATCCTGCCTAGTGTTTATCAAATATTGTAATATATCTGTTGCAAAAATTCTCTTCCCTGATCCTGACAAATGCATGCCATCCTGTCTGAACAGGTGTGCTCAAAACTAGGCTTGGATGCTCTACACATTTCTACTTTTTTAAAACAGGACATTTCTTTCCATGTAGGTATTTACCCACAAAATCTTTTCATTCACAGTGACCTGACTATCCTTTCTAAAGGTGATTTATAAAAAATATGACCTAATACCAGTACAAGCTATACTATCTAAGAGGGCTATCATTTCCCTACTAATAGTCAGAGAATCCTTGCGGATGGGATCATTTGTACCAAAATGAATAAAAACAGATCCATACTTCCTTACATTAAGGAGTTCCAAGGCTTATCTCACATCTTTTATTTTTGTTCCTGGCAAGCATAACACTATTTGATGTTCATTATCTTATCTGTAAATATAAATATCAATCCCTCTAATAACTGAATCTCCATTTACAAGAACATCTTTGCTGACCAACTCTGAAGAATCTTCAACTTCTAATACAGTAATATCTGCTCTATCAATTGTTACAAAGGACAGATCTTCATCACTATTAGTCTTATTAATCCCACTGTTTTCATTGTGTATTAAATCCTTAACCAGCTGGCACTGTAAATCCACAGCTTGAGCCATATAGTCAACATCTGTCTTTCTCTTCTTTTTTTCTTATATTAATGTTCTTCAATCCTTCCACATTCAGTTTGGATTTCTTCCTTTTCACCTGCCCATTGCCTCTTTCTTCCACCTCTCTTTTGGAAAATGATGCCTTTTTCTGTAGACTGAAGGTTTTCTGACAGAAAAAATATTATCATTCCCTATAACCTGTGTGTTACATAACAAAGCAGTGTCCTTTTAGTATGTATTTTTTACTTCACCGATATTAATCAGTTTTTTTTTCTTCCTTATTTGTTGTGAACCTCTTCCTTTCTTTCTTTTTTTCCTTCTACACAATCTGGATCCTCAGACTGCTGAATACTTGCATCCAGAATTCAAAAGTTGTCAGGGGCTTCATCTTGTTTTATATGGTTGAATGATCTTTACAGACAATAGATGCATCATTTCCTAAATGTGTTCTGTTTGCTCTTTGCCTAACATTATTTATCTCACCAGGCCAGTCATTAATATATGTAACAACAGTTCTCTAGGCCTTGCCAATTGCACAAGTGCAGTCATTATCATCAAATCTAAATTTACTTCTAACAATGGTAAGCAAATCATCCAACTTTTGACACGAGGAACACAGATCAACAGTGTTATCAGATATTACCTTTAAATATGCATAGTATTTATTACACTGTACAAGATATTAGTGCATTAGGAAATCATTAGTTGCATACTCATTTAAGGAATCCATATTCAGCTTCAAACAAATAAAATATTATAAAAGAAAAGACTAATCAAAATCAGTAACCACAGGATTCAAAGAGAACTTAAATCAACTTCTATGACAAAAATCACACAAGCAACATACAACTAAATGTTAAAGTAAGTATAGTAAAGTTGTTCTGACCATACATGTTCGGCAAGCCAGACAACAGCTTTAATTCCTTACTATCGCTCACAGTTGCATTTCTTTTTTACAGTAAAGATCAATAAATCACAAACCAAAGTAGGATTGTTTAGATATGCTCTGGATTTTCCTCTCTGCAGTCTGTGCGAATTTATAACTGTCTGGGCTCCTGGGATGGCTAGAGCTTGCCTGTCTAAAACCTATCCCTGTCTTACAACCAACAGTGAAATTAAAGGTAAAAACAAGAAAATATGAATCAAAGTAAATCTTGTTCACAAGCTATCTCTTCCTACCTACAAACAGTGAAAAACAATGATAACAAATAAAATATAAATTCAAATAAAACTTCTTTTACCAGTCAGCTCCACAGTAAATCACAAACCTTCCACAACTCTACCAAAGAAACCGTTGTCTAGTCAACTCTTTCAAGTGCCCCTGAACAGCCCACATAATTTATTATTAGAAGATGGAGAAAACATTATAGGAATAGCAGCCAATACCACTGGCAGGCTAGGTAAGGAAAACTGCTTAAGTTTGCAAAGATATCTTAATTTCTTCAAGGCTGCTTTGGCCAAGCACATGCCATCAACATAAAGGAATGTTTAGACTTAGAAAGCATTATTACAGCACATGATGGTTCATAGTAAAGCTGATGCATGGTGATTCATGAACCTGCAAAATGAACGTTATACATGTTCCATCTACTCCGTTGCGTGACTCAGTCATCTAGGCTATTAGTTTCTCTCTTTCAGTTAGTTGCAAATGCTCAGTCTAAGTACTTGAGCTATTTCAGATCTTAAGCAATAATCCTGAATATACTCTCAAGCTGCACAAGGAAAAACTCCTCATTCATGAAGACTAGACCCTTTGATCATAAAATACTTTGTTTTCATACATTATATGGGGAATAGAGCATTAAATATTGCCCAGCCCTCTAGATAATATAACTAATTTCCTCTGATGAGATATTTTCAAACCTGAGTAAAAACTGGCTGTTCATCTGCAAAGTTCTATTGCACACAATGCATGATTTGTGTTTCAGAACTTCAGTATATAAGATCAGAGAGGCATGCCATCGCTGTATTAAAGGCAGATTAAAAAACAGAAGTATTCATTTGGGTTGCCACAGAATCACAGCAGAGTTAACCATCGTATTTAAATAGCTCTCACACTGTGACCCTGGCTGAAAGCTGCCGCACATGCTTGGACTATAGGAAACAGGCATGGGTACTGATTTTGGGAGCTGAAACTACTAGAAACTGAAACTGAATATGCTTCTCAAATATGCACACATTCATAGTGCTTTCATCTAAAACAATGTAAAATGCATTATCTTATTTGAACCACTAAAGGCAAGAGACTCTGAAAGCAGAAAAAGTGTAATCTAATTTTAAATCAAAACAGGAAAGGCTTCCTTGGGCTCTTTTTTAGGCACTTTGTACCCAATGCCTATTTTTATGTACCCAAAAACTATCTCTCTCAGTTGGCCCTGTCATTACTCTCATCACCAGGGGTGAGAGTTGACTGAGAGGAAATACCATTCAGGTAGCCTTCAAGAGTGGTTTGGATGATTAGGATTTAAATCCTACCTCTTTTGCCCACCCAACAGCAACTCTTGGGTGGGATACGCATTGGGCATCAGCAAGATGTCCTACTCATCCCTGAAGAGGTACCACTTGACTGCTTCCCTTGTCTCCACCAGGGAAATTAGACCTTGTACACATGACCTTTGGCATGAACTCAACATTTCCCCTACACTTCAAGAGGTGTGTGGGCTCTGCCCCTTCATTGCATTCCCCACCCGGCTGTCTCATGTCTGCTAATCAAACCCCAGTTACCTGGGTTACATTCAGGATTTCATCTCTCTACGACAGGGTTGGATTTGTGTTTGGCTTTTGCAAGTAGAGAGAGAGCAACTTCTAGTGGAATTACTGCCTTGCTTCTGACCTGTGTATAGTGGAGTGCACTCTTGAAATAGATCTCAAACTTGACATCATTTTTCTGTGGAGTTATGCTCCTAATGTTTGCATTTCTGAACCAGAGTTAGATAGAAAGTCAGTATATCTGTTTAACTACTGGTAGTGATACATCAAGATAAATTGATCAGTGGTGTTTTAGTGTATGTAGAGACTAAAGAAATGCTAGCCATAGTTTTTGGTTGTTAAAAATGTCATGACTATGTCTAAAGAAAACAACATTAAGTAGAAACAGATAAGTGACATCTAGAGAGCATTTTCAATAAATCTTTACATAAAGCACCAGCCAGGTCAGAGAATGTTGCTGAAACATCAAATATGTGATGTGGAAATGCTGTATAAACCATCCCTGGGATTCAAGAAGCCGTATTTTCAATGCAGGAACAGTGTAGGAGCTCCTGCACAGAAAATGACCGCCAAGCTATTCAGGATAGTGCCGTTTTCACATGCACAAGTGGTCCTACACTGTTCTAGCATGGAAAGCTGGCAAATATGCAAATCACCTCATTTGCTGGTAAAAAGCATACAAATGAGGTGATTTAGTAATTCACCAAGCTGCCATGTCTCCATGTTAGAACAGTGTCAGTGCAGAAATGTATTCAGAAAATAACTGAGTACATTTCTGCAAATGACAAAACGGAGGCATGACAGCTCGTGAAAAAGCATGTATTATGTATATTAGACATGCCAATGGCCAAATATAAGGCCATTCACATTAAAAAATTATGAATTATTATGAAAATTAAACTTTTTTTTCTGGCCAATCTCGGCCATTTAAGCATAGGGCGGCGGTGTGCAAAAGGGCTTGTGCCGAAAAAAAAAATGTGAAAACTCAGTTTTAAGTTAATTCTGCATTTTGCCACTATAGCCAATGGCATGCTGAATGTAAACAATAGCAGGGAGCACTGGCTGTCAAGGGGAAAGGGTCCGTTTTAGTGCAGTAACTAATGACCTACACACTGGGGTATGCAAATGAGGGGAGTTATACTGAATCATATATTTCTTCAAAGTGTCAGCTTGTACCTAACCGAGTAGGTGTAGCAATACAACAGTGCAAGTGTAAGAGCTAAATGACTTCATAAGGGGGTGTGTCATGCTTGCTGTAAGCTCATTGCAGCTCTGTGGCCCATGTTTGCCCTTAGCTAAGCACAGCTAAGGAAGAGGGTGCATCAGATGTGCCTGAGCAATGTGTACATAGCCTAAACAGATGTGAGTGCCACGCACCAGGTTTTAAACAAAAAAAAAAAAAAAGAGGAAATAGCAGCACTGTTTACATTTCAGCACTGGGTGTGGTGTACCACAGGGCTTAAATAAGGAGGAACTGGGATGGGGAAACAGCAGTAGGAAGGCAGTTAAGGACAACTAGCATAGCTGGCAGGTGGAATGTATCAGAATCAGCCAATTACACATACAGCAGCCTAGCACACTGCTATAAACTATGCAAATACCCTACAGACTGTTTTTCCCACAAACTCTACACCACCAGTGTACACAGACGGGGGATTTTTAACTGGCAAAACTAACTAAAAATGTTAGCGGCTGCTGCTGCTTTACTCCATCAATGTGTGCTAGAGAATGAGTGTGGTGAGGAGGAGAATGCTGACAACTGACCCACAGTGAGGAGGAGGAGAAGAGTGTACAGACCCAGGGTAACCTACCAGAGCCTACATGAGATGGAGATAGTGGAGCATTATAGGGTGGACAGGGATATTCTACAGCAAATCATTGAGCTGTGCTGGCCACAACTCACACACAGAACTAACAGAGGGGAACCCATCCCAGTGGATACAAAGGTATGTGTAGACGTAAGAATACTAGCCACAGGTACCTTCCAAAGACCAAGTGGGGATATCATGGGGGTCTCACAGGCATCAGCATCCAGGGTACTCCACCAGTTCATGGATGCCATGACACCACATGCCAATGAGCACATATATTTCCCCACCACCTGTGAGGTGTTGACCAGAAGTATGCATCTCTTCCACCATATAGCAGAATACCCTGAGGTAGTTGGTGCTATAGACTGCAAGCACATCCACATGAAAGCACCACCCAGTGAGCGGGGGAGGGTCTACGTAAACCACAAGGGCTTCCCCTCCATCAGCTGCCAGGTCATGTGCAATGCCAAGGGCATTATCATGAATGTGTGTGTTGGCAGCCCTGGAAGCTATCACGACTCCTACATCTGGCATTGCTCACAGCTGTATCAGGCTTTTGCCAGGGGGACATCCCATATGACCATCTAGTGTGGTATGCTGGCTATGCACTGGAGCCGTGGCTGATGACACCCATCAGAAATGCACACACACCCAAACAAGAACACCATAATGAGGCACATGCACAAACCAGGATCATTGTAGAGCATGTGTTTGGGATGCTGAAGTGATAGTTCCACTGCCTTGACATATCTGGTGGAGCCTTGCAGTACTCCCCAGCTATATGTACACAAATGTTCATAGTATGTGCCATGCTGCACAATATGATACTGTGGAAACAGCTGCAGCAGGAACAGCATGAGGCAGGGCCACACAGCCCCCCACCATTGCCAAGGCCAGCATAGGCACAGAGGGACTCAGAGGAGAAACATCCTAAGCCTGCCCTTGTAGGCAGAAGGAGATGTCCCCAGTATGCCCATGCCTTGGCAAAGAGGCAATGCATAGCACACACACTGATACTGTAGGGACCCAGGGACTGATACCTCTCTCCGACTCGCATATGCAGTAAAAGGGATGCCAAACATGACACTACCTGTGCTTTACCATGTATAGGGAGTGTACTAAGTGCAGCCAACATAGTCAGCCCTCCAGCACCATCCTCAATACTGGCCCAGCAACAAGGTAAGTCACCCTTCCTATCAATTACTGAATGGAGTAGTACATTCTCATAGTTGTAGGTATGATATGGATGCAAGCATGCAAGGGAATTGGGTGGCTGAATAGAATAGCAGCAGACAGCTATATGGGATGGCAGGAAATTCATAAATACTGGTGTCAAAATACTAGGTAGCACTACACAAGGTGACAACTCCCACTGCAGTACATGTGATGGCCCAAATAACTGTGGGTGTCAATAGGTCACACACATGGATGTCAGCGAGGGTCACATACCCACCACCAGCCTCACCCACCAGGACAGGTGTAGATGACCAAAAAGAAAGGCCGGGCTAAGACCCCCAAATGATGGCAATGGTGAACAGCCCCCCACCAGACCTACACAGACATACTACAACAGGTCTGGCAGTTGCATTTTCGTTCTGAAGGATAAGAAGTCTGAAACTGAAATTTATGCCATTAAGATCTAACATGCGAACTCTACTGATATGCCTCCTTTCTGCATGATAGGTCACAGTGCAAAATGAAATGGAAGCCAGCAGAGTAACCAAAATACCAGTACAGTCACTGCAAATGTTGAAGTTTTCAGGTGTGCATCCCCCACACACAATCCCATGTAGAAATGCAGTAACATGTAAGTTTGAGGAGTAATATCACTGGAGCACAGATTGCCAGAGCTGTCCCAATCTATATTTTTGCATGTGTATAATATGCAGGGGTCAGTGTGGTAAGTTTGTTGTGTGTTTAATATTGCCTGGAAGTGGTCAGCATGTGGGCCTGGATGGTTGTGTCTCAGTGGCCTAGGTACATTACAGTGGTCGACAGGGCCATGTTCCAACAACTGCAGTGCCAACCACACTGCTTCTCAGCTACAACCATGTCAGCAGTTCAACATACTCACTGTCCAGATGTCAATATCTGTCACTGTTGGAAAGCTGGACATGCCATGAATGGGGGCCAATACATAGAAATAGTACACAGGTGGAAGTAACCTACACAGAGTGCATATAAAATAACTGTCAACTGCACACAAGTTTGGAATTATACATAGAGGTTAGCATCACATTAGTTGTCCTTCCAGTATGGAATACTGGCAGTCTGGCAAATCACTGGCAGACCACAAAAGGCACAGTTATAAAATAATGACAGGCTGCCCATGTCCACACACAAGCCATCATAAGTGGAATGTCCCAGGTATATTTCTGAGTCAGGTGCAAGTAGCTTCCATATCACACATGCACCCAGCTCACCCCACCATCAGCCTCAGGTTTATCACAGGTCATATCCTTGCTGTAGGGAATGAGTACAGCATGAACACATCTCTGTATGGGAATACATATATGATGCTGCATGCTGAATAGGTGTCCAGTGCAGGTGTGTCCATAGCTGTAAGCAGCAACCCAACCACATCCAGACTTTTGGAACAGTATGAGCAGGAAGGATTGACAGGAACACCTCAACCACTCACCACTGTCACCCCAGGGAAATCCACTGTCTTGCAGCCTGGGAATGTATGATTGACAGAATGCACTGGCCTGCTACAGATGGCCTGCAGCACTCTCAGATGGCCTACAGTCCTCTGGCAAAGGCCCATGCCTCACCCATAGTGCCAAAGTACGGAATGTCAGGGAGTCCTAACTAACAATCTGACCACAGTAAACAAAAAACAAATGCAAGGCCATGTTGACAAATGCCAGTAGCATGCCTTACCATCTCCTACTGCAAGGAATGTGGACCAGGCCATAAATACTACTGGGATGAATGCCCAACTATAGGGATACCTGTGAGATATTGCTTTCATAATGTTAGGAAGAGGATAGAATAACAGGGGGGTTGTAGAAGCATGGATGTCATGGAGTGTGTGAAGTCTGAAACTCTAATGCCCTCCCATACTACTCCCTGACTGCAAACCCATGAATGAATAGCCACAAAACTGCTTGTAAACCACAATGTGAAGGTAAACTGGCCAGATATATGTGTCTTGCCTCTGGATAACCTGGGTGTATCTGTACAGCTGAGAAGTATGGCCCCAGCAGGATATGGCCATTCCATTAAGTTGAGAAAAGCACAAGAAGGGGATCCACAGCCAGCATACTAACAAGGTGCTGGATCATTTACACAGAATCAGCAGCCTATTGTCTGTAGCTACCCCTCCGCAATGGCAGGAGTGTGCCAGAATGTGTAATCTATATGCCTCAGAATATTGGTCTCAGCTTCATTCATCTTATATTTCCCGGTAAATAACTGTTAGCAAAGAATGATAACTGTCAGTATTTGATGACATGATACATCACAGTATAAAACAGTACATATGTCAAAAAATCTATGCTACAACCAACCATGTTACACAAGCAGTACAGACAGCAATAGTTACAGTACCCCCCTTATGTTATGCCCATTGTGTCTCCATATAGGCAACCTATCTACAGATATCCTGCAGAAACAGGTTGCTAGGTGTAGCTGTAGCACACAAAACCCTGAAATGGAGTCCAACCCTCCCTGGAATGGATGCACACACTCAGTATAGAAGGTCACACTGTGCATGCTCCTACACTTAGAGAAATTATTCCCATGTCTGACAACACAGTGAACTACAGATATTCATTGCACACACACCAAATTGTACAGCATTGATACTTCACACACATATTGGATAGGAATACTTACAAATATCTAAGGCCAACATAATATAATATGTCAAACATACATACACAGAGATGTGGGGAAGAGAGAGACAGTGACAGAGAGAATCCCATTATGAGGCCTTTTCCACCCAGTACACATCCCATTGGCCTATATCACATGATGTGATGATGTTATTCACTGTAGAAATCCCTTTGGTTAGCCTCAGCCCAATAGTCTCAGTGGTGCTCATGATAAATGTGTAACACTACAGTATAAATACGTATCCATGTAGCAGTTGTAATCTCAGTCCTGTCAAAAGTAAAGCTGTGTGTGAGTGTGTGAGTGTTTCCAGATGAATGTGGTTGAGGGTATTCACAGTCATTACACTTCCCATCGCCCTACTTTAGCACTCTTGCTGATGTCAGTCACCCTGAAATAACCATTTGGGCAGCTTTCAGCCCTATAAGCTCTGTGCTGCTTGCGATAACTGTGTAATACTATAGTATAGCAAACTAGTTAGGTAAGAGTTCTAATCTTACTCCTGGTAACTGTGAAAATGTGTGTGTTTGTGTGAGAGAGTGTGTGTGTCATTGTAGAGACCTGATTTTGTGGCCATTCACACTCACTACATTTCCCTTATCCCTCCTTTAGCACTGCTGCTGATGTCACTCACCTTCAAAGACACCTTTGGACAGCTCTCCAACATATAAGCTCAGTGACACTTGAGATAAGTGTGTAAAACTATAGTATAGTAAGGTAGGAGTTCTAATCCTGGTCCTGGCAAATGTGTGTGTTTATGTGAAAGAATGTGTGTGTCATTGTAGAAACCTGCTTTTGTGGCCATTCACACTCAGTACACTTCCTTTACCCCTCCTTTAGCACTGCTGTTGATGTCACTCACCTTCAAAGATACCTTTGGAGAACTCTCTGACATATAAGCTCCATGGTGCTTGCAATAACTGCGTAATACTATAGTGTAGCAAGCTAGTTAGGTAGAAGTTCTAATCCTGGTTCTGGCAACTGTGAAAATGTGTGTGTTTGTGTGAGAGTGAGTGTCTGTCTTTGCAGAGACCTGATTTTGTGGCCATTCACACTTACTATACTTCCCTTACCCCTCCTTTAGCACTGCTGCTGATGTCACTCATCTTAGAGGTATGTTTGGACAGTGTTCTATCTATAAGCTCTATGGCACATGTGATAAATGCGTAACACTGTAGTAGCATTACATAGCTAGATAGGGGTTCAAAAGTCAGTACTGGCAGGTGTGTGTGTGTCTGTCATCAGTATCCTATGTGCGTATTGGTGTGATTGTGTAATAACAGGATCCAATGGGGGATGGGTTTTGCTAAATTATTATATTGAGGACCTAGTATATATATCCCAATGTCCACATTACAAGGCCAACAGTTGTCAAACACCGTACAGGTTGGTGTGGACAATCCACAGACTTAAATGTTTTGTGCCATGTGCAATGACTATGTGACAGTATGGATTAGTTAACAATATAGACAACCTTTATAATACTCAAAGACCACTATCCACCCAGGAATCATGCACAAACACACTTGGCTTGGCAGCCATCACTATATCAGTAGTTCTCCTGCAAATTGCTTCACAGATAGTACCCACGGTGCAATAGCAGTGGACTCCATGTCAAACTGATGACCAGACATGACTGGTGTCACACAGGTTATGGACCCATGTCCTCTCATGTTTGGGATCTACCCTTCTGAGGTGCAGGATAACACAAAGGTACCTTGGCTGATAATGTTTGCATACAACAGTAAGGTGGGTGGTAGCATTCCCAATCCATGTGATGTTGACATCATGCCCAAAGGCCACTTGACACCTATGATTGTTGTCAGAACCCTGGACATTACCTCAATGCCAAGAGATGTGCTGCCATGACCTTTGGGAACAGCATGGCTCACAAGAAGTAATACATTGGTGGTAGTCCACTGAACAGTGACATTATTATAACAGAATGGGAAACACAGGTTGACAGTCAGCTGCCTGTTGACCACAACAGCGCCACTGATATCAGAAAGTACTTTGATGTGTTACATCTCCTGACTGTGTGTTATCCAGCAAGTAAAAGGACATGGCATCCTGTTCCATCCCCTCAGTAGACCAGTCAATGTGTACAGTGGCCCTTTTCACATGTTCTCCACTGGACATCTCAACAATTGCTACAGTTTCCCACTATCCTTCGCCCATTGTGACTCCATATTGTCACCCTATCTACAGATATCCTGCAGAAACAGGTTGCTAGCTGAAGGTGTAGAACACAAAATCCTGCACTGGAGTACAACCTACCTGGAATGGATTCACACACTCAATACAGAGTGTCATACTGGGCATGCTCCTACACTTAGAGAAATGAAGCCCATGTCTGACAACAACAGTGGACTATACATATCTGTCAGTGGCAGATGTCTGTGCACACACACCACATTGCACACCATTCATGCTTTGCACACACATTGGATATAAATACTCATACATATCCAAGGCGAACACACTATAATAAGTCAAACATACACACACAGAGATATGGGGAAGAGAGAGGCAGACAGTGACAAAGATATTGCCATCATGAGGCCTATCCCACCCACCACACATCCAATTGGCCAATATCACATGATGTGCCAATGCCAATCATTGTAGACATTTACTTTTGGTAGCCCTCAGCCCTATAGTGTCTGTGGTGCTTGATAACTGTGTAACATGATAGTACAAATCAGTATTCATCTAGCATTTGTATACCCAGTCCTGTCAAATGTAAAGTTGTGTGTGACTGAGTGTTGTGTGTGGTTTCCAGTGGAATGGTTTATGGCCCATTCACACACACTGCACTTCCCATTGCCCATGTTAGCACTCATGCTAATGTCAGTCACCTTGAAATAACCATCTGGCCTATTCTCAGCCTCATAAGCTCTGTGGCACGTGCGATAACTGCATAATGCTATAGTGTAACATACTAGTTAGGTAGGAGTTTTAATCCTAGACATGGCAACTGTGAAACTCTGTGAGTGTGTGTCTGTCATCAGTATCCTGTGTGGAGGTTGCTGTGATTGTGTAATAACAGGATGCATTGTGGGGTGGGTTTTGCTAAATTATTATGCGGAGGACCTAGTATATGTCACAATGCCCACCTTACAAGGACAACAGATGTCAAACACCAGAGAGGCCAGTGTAGACAATCCATAGCCCTACATGTGACATTATGGCTTGATGAACAATATAGGCAATCCTTGTATTACACAGAGAACACCCTCCACCCATGTCTCATACACAAATACACTTGGCTAGGCAACAACCACTATATTGGTAGTTCCCTGCATATTGCCTCACAGATTGCAACCACTGTGTGATTGCAGTGGACTACATGCCTGTTGACCACAACAGTGCCACTGACATCAGAAAGTATTTTGATGTGTTACAGCTCCTGACTATGTGTTATCCAGCAAGTAAAAGGACATGGCACCCTGTTCCATCTCTACAGTAGGCAAATAAATGCTTACAGTGGTCCTTTTGCTATGTTCCCCACTGGACACCTGCAACAACTGTAGAGTCTGCAAATGTACCCCACAAAGGGAAAATCATGCCTTATACACATGCCCTGTATGGACAGACTCCAATAACTCCAATGAATCTCTGTATCATACTGTCTATGTAGGTGCAATCACTACCTCAGTTACACAGCCATGCCTCACCAAATGAGGTCAGGAATGCTACTTCTGAAGATACCAATCTGTCCACACAACATGCCCCAGAGACCTCAAGTACACTTCCACACTTAAAACAACATGCATGTGGGACATGGGCACAATCCAGACACTGTTCATGCTATGGAATATAAATCATATACATGTGAAGCAGTGCACATCACTGGCCACCTACAATAGAAATCTGGATGAGTGGATGGGGAATACAATACCCACCCCTGGGGACCACTCCAGTGATTATACTTCTGAGCCACACTGGGGACTATTTTCATGTGGCCTGATGCCAGGGTATTCCCTTGGGCTAGCCTTGTAGAGCCTTCAGGCCCATTCACCTACTACACACCTAGGAAGCAATGAACCTATGGATCTCAGTACTGGCAAGTGTGTGTGTGTGTGTGTGTGTGTGTGTGTGTGTGTGTGTGTGTGTGTGTGTGTGTGTGTGTGTGTGTGTGTGTGTGTGTGTGTGTGTGTGTGTGTGTGTGTGTGTGTGTGAATAGTAATCTCAGTGTGTTTGGTTGATGAATATCCCCTGTGGCTGTGGTTATTAGCAATCGGAGGTGTGTCCAAACCACAACATGTACCATTCTCCACTCTACAACAGATGTTGTAAATCAACATATACTGTACCTATGTAAAACCCTCAGCTGTATAATCTGTGAGGCATATGCAATCACTGTGTTACAGACCGGGGATTTCCATGCACATACAGCTGTACCCTGCCTATGACATGGTGGCTGTCTTACCACACTGCCATACCTTGTGGTCTTGCTGCAGGGCCATATCCTGGTGATACACAGATGCCTAGAACAGAAACGGGATATAGCATGTGAGAACACATTCACTCAGCTCTTCACTTGTGGGGGGGGGATGGGTAAAGCTGGCACTGAATGTGTTGCCAAGACTGTGGCCAATATATGTTGTCTCAGGATGGGTATTAGCATTGTGCAGTAACTCACAGCACTTGTGTTTAATGCTGTGGAGGTTGTTGATGTAACTATCAAAGGCTGTTGTGATTGTTGTCAGTGTCTGCTTCATGTCTTCCATCATATATGCATGTAGGGGATTCCATGAGGGATCCAAAGTTGTGTTTGAAGCTAATAAGGGAGTTCAACAGTCATGGGACACCACCTTTCTCTGCAACAGTGTCCTCCTTCTGGTGTACACTTTAGTAATGGCAGGGGACCATCACATTGTCTCCCTGTGTTTGGAGGACAGTGTCTGGGTTCTGTTGGCTCTGGCTAGTGCCATGCATTCATGTACCTGTTTATACAGTGCATATGTGTATGATTCCACAGTCATGCAGCTATTTCACATTGCCATGGGTGCAGTGAAGTCATCCACCCCTGTTGTCATGGCTGCAAAGTCAACTTTGGAGAGGTTTTGCAAGGTGGTTATTGAGGAATGTGCATTGACAGTCTAGGGACATGGATGTGGACACATAGCAGGCTATAGTCTAGCTTGCACTATGTGGACCTATAGCAGGCTGTAGTCTGTATTGCACTATTACCCCAAGGCAGTTGTACCAGAAGTATCTCCAATACATTATGCTGGGATAGTAGTCTGGAGGTGTTCCTAGCCATAATGATCATGGAGACAACACCACCTGTGGAGGTGGGTGTGGTCCATGTTTAGGGGCTGACAGCTGTGGAATGTGTCATAGCCTGATACTGCAGGTCTGCTGCTGTGAACCACCACTCCATTACAGCAGACGTGTATCCTCCACTCCGAGTGCTTTAAGTGACTGCATCCTGACAGTTAGATGTCTACTGTTGAGCAGCATGATCCTCACACTGCATACATGTCTAGCTGTTATGGTGGTAATTACATTAGGAACACTGCCTAATAAGGCATCATAGGCATGGCAAGGCACTTAGCCAATACCTGGAAACCCAGCGCTGACAGATATAGGACATGTGTGGCAAGTCATTGGGTTCTGTCAATCATGTCATCCCAAGCAGAGAGGTGCTGGATCCACTGAGAATGACACAAAACACATAAGCCAATGTTGCAGTCAATCATCTGTTGATAGTACCGTAGCATCATTCTGGGTGACAGCGGTACACTGTTCAGGGCTACTGTTACACCTGCCTAGACCAAATAATCAGAGAGTTCAACCATTTGTCATGTAGTCCAGGGAGGTGTGTCTCAAGTCATTCACACCCACATGGATACAGAGTGATACTCGTAGTTGTGCAGTGCCATGACTTGTGTGTCATGTGTTGGATGCTGGCATGTGATAGATATTTGGCTGTTACCTGATCCATATTCAACTTAGTGAGTGGGATATGTGTGTGCCTCAGTATTGAGTTACCCATGATCACTGTATTGTGCAAAGTGGTTAGCCTTAGAAGATTAGGTTGAGGGGCACACTGTGTAGGTTAAATATGTGTTCCTTGGCATGTGCCATGTTGCGGTGTCTGAGTGGGTGTCTGTCTTGATGGTCTGTGCTGTTTGGGTAAAGGTGGGTGTATGTATGTCATGGCTGTCAAAGTGGGTGTCATGGTGAGCTACGTGTTCCACATGGTGTGGTGCAGGTGTTGATCTTATCCTCTTGACCTACTAGTCCAGTCTTTGCTGGAGAGTGCATATGTCCACATTGGCTGATACATGGGTAACTCTCACAGGTCCGAGTGTTTGGAGTTTAGAGGGGAGGGTTGTATGTGTACATGAGGCAGTTGCAACAGTGCCTCAGAATGGACAAGTGCACCAGGTTAATTGGAAAAAGCACAGAAAACTACCCTTCAAACATACCAGGAGTGGTGGACATAATTAGTAAGTACTGGGGCTACATCTGTGATGAACGAGTACTGCTGATGGCTCCCAGGTGTACCACACTTCTTGATACGATAACCTGGTGAAGTGCCAAGCCATAATGCTAGTTGAATTGCAAGACAGAAAGAACTAGCACAATGTAAGGGTGGAACAGAAGGCAGACTGCCAACTGTAATACTTTACTGCAGCTGTGCAGTTATCAGCAGCTTTGGCCATGTGAAAACTCAGTAAGCTATGTAGCGCATGCAGTAACTGTGTAATACTATAGTAGACATAACTAGATAGGCAGGAGTTCTAATCCCAATACTGGCAAGTGTGTGGGTGTGAATCATGTACTGTCTGGCTTAAACCATTTTTGACTTCCCCTTGCCCCAATCTAGTAGTCCTGTTGATGCCATCCACCTTAGAAGTACCTTTGGACTAGGTGGAAATGTATCAGCTCTGTGGTTCATCTAATAACTGTGTAGCACTATATTAACAGTAACTACATAAACAGGAGTTCTAATCACTCTACTGGCAACTGTTTGGCTGTGTGTGTGTGTGTGTGTGTGTGTGTGTGTGTGTGTGTGTGTGTGTGTGTGCGTGTGTGTGTGTGTGTGTGTGTGTGTGTGTGTGTGTGTGTGTGTGTGTGTGTGTTTGTGTGAGGATCATGTAGTGTGTGGGTTATACCATTTTTGACCTGTGTACTACCCTTTACACTTCCTCGTACTCCAATTTAGTAGTCTTATTGATGTCACCCACCTTAGAAGTACCTTTGGAATAGGTGGAAATGTACAAGCTCTGTGGCATGTCCGATAACTGCATAGTACTATAGTAGAAATACCTAGATAGGCAGGAGTTTTAATCCCAATGCTGGCAACTGTTTGTGTGTGTGAGGATCATATCTTGTGTGGCTTATACCATTTTGATGTGTATACCATACACGGCTGGTGACCACCTCCCACTGTCATTACTTTATATGGTGTGGTAACAGCATCTGCCTCACATGCAGCAGGTTGAACCATTGTATAGTCCTCTGTACAAATGTGTCTGGAATATCCATATGTTTGCAACCTATATGTGGTTGAGAGTGGTCTGTGTGCCTTAACAATGCCCATGTATGTGATATTATAACCAAATATGCCACAGTAAGTGTACTGAAACATATGGCAGCATGAGGTATCATACCTGATTGACACATTATGCTGATATGATGTCTGCCACCCTCACAGGTGGCCAGCCTTGTAAGTGCAATACATGAGTCCAGATACTTGGTTTTACAAGTGAACTGCTCCTGTTATGGGTCACATTAAAGGCTGGAAGAGGTGTGGACCTTGCTCCTGTTATGGGTCACATTAAAGGCTGGAAGAGGTGTGGACTGACATGTTGTGGTCCTAATTAGTATGTAACAGGAACACCTTGCATCTTAACAGGGAGTGTACACAATTTATATCCACTGTATACCACTAATGTGTCACACATGTCCTTACCTTAGGCCATTTGTCCAGCCCATTTTGCTGGCCTATGTCCAGACGTCTTGGCACTGACAAGTTGAGAGGTATGCTACAGGAATGTTGAATTCACATCAGATAGGTCCCAGTGGTGACCACTGTGATGCAATGCAGTTAACCCCAGCACAAGTGAAGATGCATAAAAAGCAATATAGCTATTACATAAAGCAATATAGCTATTACTGATGGTTGTGTGCATGGTAAATTGCATGCCCTTCACATGCCTGGGGTATTGCCAGGTAACAACAGAACAATGTCATACTCACCAGCTTCAGGCTACTGTCCCATATGCAGACCAGAGGGTCCTAGGTAGTTGTGAGAGAGAGTTATTGTCAGCAGACTCACATGTGACCTTGGTACAGGATGGATGCAGCATGTCTGCACATCTACAGTACTAACCCCAATAATACACAATGTCCTGTCCTCATCATAGATGCGCACCTCTATGCATTAGAAAAACCTATCCGCAACTGCAATCAGACCTGACACATGGATGTAGATACAACACAGATACATGTATGTCTGATACATTAGTGTACTAATTCCACTAGGCCTTTACCTGCACGGTCCTCGTCAAGTGTGTGTGTGTGTGTGTGTGTGTGTGTGTGTGTGTGTGTGTGTGTGTGTGTGTGCAACCCACCTCCTCAATGGCTCACTCAGCTTCATGGCTTGTGCATTGGGCGGGTGCCCCAAGTTTGGTGAGGAGCTCCTCGGTGGGTGTCAGTGGGGCTGGAAGGCTGGGCCCCTACCTGTGGCTAGCCGGCCTCTCGCTACAGCAGTAGCCCATTGACAGGCATGGTGGATGAGGTCGGTGACCCAATGCTGCACATGCTCATAAGTTCTGTTGTGCAGGCCAGCATCATTTACCCTGTGGACCACACTGTTCCACATGGTGGTCCTCTCCTGCACATCTTCTGTTCTCCGTCCAAATAACAGGGCATAATGTCCAATCACATATTGGGTGATGATGTCAGTTTCTCCAACAGAAAATGCTGGTAGGCGAGCCCTCTGCATGTTACCTAGAAGACATAAACAGGGAAAAGGTCACAGAACCTCATACGGTTGTCAAATTTCACATCAACAGTGGATATTACTTGCAAATAATCCACACTACACCATAACCCTCCAAGCTATCATGGCTATAGCAGCTTGCATTACACTCCTGGCCCTGAGCTATCTTATTCCCCCTAATGTTGGACACTTGATTGCATAATCCTCTATTCTCCATTCATTTCTTTGTAGAGGGTTGACAGTGTACATCTTCCATGTGAAAGGTGTATGGATGGTGGCAGGTCTGTGTTTGACTGTGGTGTGTGATGGAGCTCTGAGCACATGCCTGAGTTAATGTAGGAGGCAGACAATGATGTTATGCCCCATGGGGATATGCTGTTGTTGCTATCAGTAGGCAATATGTACATGTTCACCATTGCTGAGGGGAGGAGTGTGGTTGATGTGCATATACCCCTGTACAACTGGGGTGGATAGGGTGGCGATGTTCCTACCTAACC
Source organism: Protopterus annectens (assembly GCF_019279795.1). Lineage (NCBI taxonomy): Eukaryota > Metazoa > Chordata > Ceratodontiformes > Protopteridae > Protopterus > Protopterus annectens. Next base: position 1,211,741,752 of record NC_056744.1, on the reverse strand, counting down.
TGTGTGATGCAGGTTGCCTATATACATGGCATGTGTGTATGAGGTGTTCTTTACCTCCAGTACAGGGTGAATTGTGTTGTTTCCTCTGAGACTTACAACATATGTGGAGACACAGTTGCAATTTTCCTTGGTGGTGTGGATATGTCTGATTTGTAGTCATAATCAGCCTTACAGGAAGTCACCTGTGAACTTACATGCTTGCTCAGATATAGGTGAACTTGCTTCCAAGTTGTTGCATGCACATATGTGTCCCTGTACGGCAATGTAGCAACCTATTATGTGGTTTGTGTATTGCTGCTGTCCACCAAAGGGGATTACTCTACCTTGGTGGAGGCTGATTATACAGGTCAGGTACTGCTGAGTCCATATAGCTACAGTGGATATAACGGGTACACAGCCCTGTTACTGTGCCTGGTATTTGTGCAATTGGAGCATGACACCACAATAACTCATTTCAAAACAATTCCTACCTGTAATGTGACCTATAGCCTGTACAATTCAATTGAAAACATAACAATCTGATCTGTGAAAACATATGGAAATAATAATCAGTACAATAAGCCAGTTGAATGAGTTTGCACACCCTTAAACTGATATGTTGTGTATGCACCTCTTGAGATGGTTACAGAATTCATTCTTCTTGGTTTGGACTATAACATCATGGCACATCTTCACTTGGCAATAGTTGCTCACCCTCCTAGAAACACCTTTGATTGTATTTTAATGGAACTGTACAGATTAGGGGTCACATTCAAGATGAGAAGCATTATGAAATGATCTTCTGTGGTCTGATTGTTATACAGCACACAAACCTGGCATTCCAACAGGGGTGTGTACACTTGTGATATCCACTGTATATAGATGTTGATATAGCTGGCAGTGGTAGGCATATACAGAGGGTCATAACACAGTTGGACACTTCCCCGATTAATACCTGATAATCATGCCTACTCTAGTACCCATATCGGTGTCAGGGCAATGCAACACCAGTAGCTGTACACATATGCATTGACACTGATATTACACACATGTGCAACATGTACTACCTATGTACCTGACTGCTTGAAACCCATGTGATTAGTTTTGTGCCTTCCAGCTGAACATATGCCTACATACATGTGCTCAGGGGATACCTGGTATACATTTCTGTTCTATGTTAGTATGGCACACTGTATTTACAGTCTTGCTGCTCAGTCATACTTCTCAGCCTATTATAGCAGTAGGTTTGGACAATGGCACACATAAATGGGTGACAAAAGGAACATCAGTACTGATACTGTATTAATATAGCTGCATCATACATTAGTACATTGATTGCACAGTAGGCTTTGACATCATTGTGATAACCTGGAAGATGTCCAACAGTCATAAGTAGGCTATTATGTTACAATGTCATTGCTCACAGACCTGCCAATAGTTTGGCTGACATAACACAGGTATATGTGTATGTGACTACAGATATCAGTCATACTCATATTTACAGGTAACATGGATATGGAAAACATCCCATTAACTGGCCTAGCAGTGGCACAGTCACAACTGTTTGACAGGCACCCCAGTGGTTGTCATATATGAACTGTCCTTTCTCACGGTAAGTCAGGCTCCTGAGCTGTGATCCTACCTCACAACCTCTTAGAGCATCACATCTGGACAAAGCCTAAAATGATGGGGGGATAAATAGGGACAGACTTTAAATATTCCTGTTACAAACATAGGACATTTGTAGAGTGATTCATTTTGCATTACTGTAAATATTCTTAAGGATGTGGAGTCTTAAACTCAAGTGTTTGTCGTTACTTGATTACATCAATCCTCAGCTATTTGCCAGAAAAGAACAGATTTCAGGAGGAACAGACAAAATACTCTGATGGGAAAATCTGGACTTTCTGTGAAGATCTGTACAGTTGAGAGGTATGTCTGTGATCTCTCCCACTGCAGAGAGGGACAGATGCTATGGCCATAGCAGCTGTTCAGCAGGACATTAGTACAGCAAATCTTGTTGAGACATATATTCCTCCAAATCATATTTCCCATTATTACAGACCAAGTACTACATTCAATTATATGCTTACATGTTCCACTTACCTTTTTTTCTTTCTTCTCTTTTCCAGTTTATGTTTTATTTGTTCTCTCTCTCTGTGCACTATAGGGATAGAGCTGGTTTAAATAGGTGGCAGCATGGCTTTTGTAGGGGGTTTATATCACATCATCAAAAGAAGAAAACATTGAACTGCTTAACATCGAACAGACTTCATCGAACTGTTAAAATATTTAAATGATGTGAATGGCAGTTCCCAATGGGGACATGTAACAGTAAGGGTGTAGGCAGGGGGGCAAGCCCCCCTGCACCACCGCTACTTAAATATACCAACTCCAAGATCACGCTACAGTGTAGGAAACAGAAATCTTCCATTTCCATACTGTAGTGCACTGAAGTGTGATCTCGGAAGTGGTATATTTAAGTGGCAGAGGGTGTGGGGATGTAGGTGGTCTTGCCCCCCTGCATGGAGCAATTTTTTTTTTGATCTGCACTCCACATGCTTTTTTTTTCAATTTCGATGTTTTCCAGTTTGATGAAGTCTGTTTGATGTTAAGCAATTTGATGTTTTCTTCTTTTGATGATGTGATATAAACCCTTTTGTAGGTGGTGCTCAGACCAGGTGATGGTCTGTGCACCTCTTGCATGCAGAGCAGCTGTGTAGTTCTTCCAATAGCCAATGTCATGGCAACACACTCCTATAATTGAGTGGGTGTGGGCCCTTTCCCTTACTTGTGAGGAAGACATCCTGGAGTTGTTTGAGCTACTACCTCTTACAACAAGACTTGTGGAGGCGACCCAACTAAATGGTGGAGAAGGTTCAAGACTTAGGAGTAGAATGTGAGTATTGCTATTATATGTTTGGAATAGTGCTTGTTTAACAAGGTTTGTCTGCACATGCTAATTCTGCATGGGCTTCAGTCCGAAAAAGTTCTGTCTCTGCATAGCTCTCAACTGTAGGGCCATCCACATAACGGCCACAGGTTAGCCTGTTATGTTTAGTCTATGCCCCAGACAGGTGTTGTCCTTGGCAAATCAGAAGCATACTCTGGTGATGGCATTATGTGAATGGTAACATCCATTTGTTTTTCTGACTTTATATCCCTCAGAAAAGATATGTTACAACAAACTCTGTAACACCAGCAACTTGCTCAGTGCATAACAGCAATATTTCAAGTATGGCCATGTATTTGGGCCTTTGTCCACCAATTATGTCAGGCTTTGTCCAGGTGTCATACAGTAGTAGGTTGATATATATACTAGTCTGCCATTATTTAATGCTGTCATTCCTGCTGAGGGGAAAGGCTGGGAAACATGTTGAAGTCTGTACATTCAAGAGGTTGGTGTATAGAGAATGCTCTTAGATGTCCTTGTAACATATTTTATGTGTGGGACAGTAACACATGATTTAAAACTAGGCTGCTAGAACATGTCAGACATATTACTGATAAGAACGATGACAGTTCTATTACTGTACATTTAATAAATCTCACCTTGGGGACAGTAGTGGGTTCCAATATACTAATTTGGAAAAAGTCTGTTCGTCAGTTTGATGAAACATTCATCAAAGGACAATTGTTATTAACTGTAATACTTTATCCCATAGGGGGTTAAACGAGGAGTGTAATTGGAGGCTGTGTATTTAATTATGTAATTAAGTGTTAATTGCTTCTTGTGATTAAGGCATGTATTTATAGGTTGATAGGTTAGTACTAAGCTAACTGCTCTTGTGAGCCATTTTAAGCCTAGCCAATTATCCCTTGTGAGACTCAAACCCTGCACCTTGTGTTTGTAAGGCAAACACCTTAACCATTAGGCCATCCTCCCAACTTTTTCTGGTAATGTTTTACTTCTTGAAGGCTTTGGCCGACATCAGAGTATAATAAACATGTATGAATTACTGGCTGGTTGTATTTCTCTTTGCTATGTTCAAACATTTTATTTGTTTTGCTAAGTGGTTGTTGTATGTCTGGCCATTGTGTATGGCTTATCATGATTTTGTAGCAGTGTACTGTTCACTTATTTATTTGGACTGTGGGGGGGGGGTGCAGATGTGAGTGCAATGGCTGCTTTTGTATCCATTTATCCAACTGTCCATGCTGTCCCAGTTATGGGATAGCATGCACTGTTGGATAGGTGGATACAACTGTGCATGCTGTCCCAGCTGTGGGTGGTCTATCAGCAGCATATGATTGTATGGGCATTTTGGGACATGTATGCATATATATATATATATATATATATATATATATATATATATATATATATATATATATCTGTGTGTGTGTGTGTGTGTGTGTGTGTGTGTATGCATATGTAGATATACGGTTTCACATCATAATCTCGAAATACTGAAATATCGAATTTCAGTATTCCGAAACCATGAAGCCGAACCATTCACAACTCCGAAACCCACAATCACGAATCACACAATCACGAACATACATACACCATAAACCATATAACACACACACCATTCCATCCACAGTACACAAACCACACAACCCTACACTACATATAAGCTGGGGGTCAAGCCCCCCTGCACCCACCCATGTGGGGGGCTCCACAACCCCCTTCTTATATATACTAACTCCGAGATCAGGCATTTTGTATCCCCTTTCACCCCCTTTGTTGTATGCAGCTACATAATGATGATTCAACTTTATGTGAAGCACTGACTCTTCTTAAGTATGAATTTAGTGAAAGGGGATACAAAATGAAAGATATTGAGAGGCAGATTGATTTAGCATGGAAAGAAAGGGAAGGGAAATGCCAATCTTATTATAATGCTAGAAGAAAACGTGCAAATGTTTTACCCATGGATAATATAGTATACTTTAGTTTCTGCACAAAATGTCTTGCCTATTATATAGGTAAAACTAATCGATTATTGATGGACAGAATTTTAGGACATATGAGAGATATTAGAAACCAAAAAGAAAGCAATGCATTAGCAATGCATGTGATGCAAGAAGGGACACACACACTTTTAAGTTCCTGGTTCTCCATATTGTCCATAGAAATAAAAGAGGTGGAAATATTGCAAACAATACTGAAGCTTTGGAACAAGAATGGATTATTAAGTTCCAAGCAGACAGACCACCTGGCCTAAACTCTAAGGTTTCTTTAAAACCATTTCTCAGAAACAGGGCCTTGAAGCACTGATGCTTTAGTTATCCAGTATTTTTTATGATTTTTTTTATATAGATTTTAACATTGTACCTAGAACATTTTAGAAATGTACCCCACATTCTATACAGCCTCTATGTGTTTTTTATATGTTTTTTTATATATGTTTATATGTATATTTTGATACCTTAAGTATTATTATTTGGTGTATTGATTTTAACATGGAACTGATTGGTTGACACTATGATGCATCACTATTTAAATTAAGTTTTAACTGCTATAATTTGTCTGATGAAGCAGAGAGGACTCTGCGAAAGTGCTCACATTTTTTTCTAAATAGAGAGTGTATCCAGCGAGTTTTATTTTACTTAGGAGTTGTGGTATTGTATAAGGAAGTCAGGAGTGGCAGAAAAGTATGTATGAGTGGTACAGGATATGTACAAGGGTAGTGTGACAGCGGTGAGGTCTGCGGTGGGAATGATGGATATGTTTAAGGTGGAAGTGGGATTGCATCAAGGATCAGCTCTGAGCCCTTTCTTATTTGCAATGGTGATGGACAGGTTGACAGACGAGATCAGACAGGAGTCCCTGTGGACTATGATCTTTGCCGATGACATTGTGATCTGTAGTGAGAGTAGGGAGCAGGTTGAGGAGACCCTGGAGAGGTGGAGATATGCTCTAGAGAGGAGAGGAATGAAGGTCAGCAGGACTAAGAAAGAATATATGTGTGTGAATGAGAGGGAGGATAGAGGAATGGTGAGGATGCAGGGAGTAGAGTTGGCAAAGGTGGATGAGTTTAAATACTTGGGATCAATAGTTCAGAGTAATGGTGAGTGTAGAAGAGGGGTGAAGAAGAGAGTACAGGCAGGATGGAGTGGGTGGAGAAGAGTGTCACAAGTGATTTGTGACAGACGAGTACCAGTAGGAGTGAAAGGGAAGGTCTATAAGAGGGTAGTGAGACCAGCTATGTTATATGGGTTGGAAGCAGTGGCTTTGACAAAAAGGTAAGAGTCAGAGCTGGATGTGGCAGAGTTAAATATGTTAAGATTTGCACTGGGTGTGATGAGGGTGGACAGGATTAGGAATAAGTATATTAGAGGGTCAGCCCAGCTTGGACGATTTGGAGACAAAGCCAGAGAAGCGAGATTGCGTTAGTTTGGACATGTGCTGAGGAGAGATGCTGGGTAAATTGGGAAAAGGATGCTAAGGATGAAGCTGCCAGGTAAGAGGAAAAGAGGAAAGCCTAAGTTAAGGTTTATGGATGTGGTAAGAAAAGACATGCAAGTGGTTGGTGGGATTGAGGAAGATGCAGAGGACAGGAAGAAATGGAAACAGATGATCCGCTGTGGTGACCCCCAATGAGAACAGCTGAAAGATAAAGAAGAAGAATAAGAAGAAAAGTCAGAAAATGAGGACATACATTTAATTTACCTACCTCACATCCATCAGAATATGTATGCTGAAACAAACTGTGTCTCTCTGTCAAGAAGAGTACAGGGGGACAATGACCTCTTCCTTCCTGGATGCTAATGCGTTAGTACTGAGATGTGCCACATAGAAGGACTTTGTGACCACAGTGGCAATGTGGTGGTCAAGAGACATTGCTGTCAACCTGTGTACCCAGATCTCTTATAACGCCCTCTTTGTTCAGGGGACTACCATCAATGTGGTAAATCATGAGGACAGGTTTTTTCACAAAGGGGATGACAACACATTTTCTGACATTGAGCTTAATGCCATGGCTCTGACACCAGTCATTGGTCTCAGTGAGGCCTTTCAGTAGGATGTCAACATTACTTGGGTAGTTAATAATAGCTTCCAACTTGCAATTGTCTGCAAACTTTGTCAGCCAGAGCCCCTTCATGTTGGCATGGACTTCAGAGAAGTTGATACCAAACATAAGAGGACCCAGGACAGAACACTGTGGAACTCCACTTATGACTGCTCAGCAGTCAGACTTGCAGGCAGCTATTTCCACACTGTGAGTCCTATCTGTGACCCGGTTTGCAACCCACCTAGTGATATAGGGGTTAATGCCTAGCTTAGTGAGTTTTTGCATGATTCCTGAGTGGAGAATGTATCAAAGGTTTTGGCCAGATCAAGGTAGGCTGTATGTGTCATCTTGTCTTCATCCACAGCTCAGGTGCCTGACGCCAAGAAGTTGACCAGGTTGATTGAGCAGGTATGACCTTCCCTTCTCAAAAGTAAACTGTGTGGGATCCTGAGTCTGCAGATTCCCATATCCTTGTTTATTAGGTGCATGATAATGCATTCCATAGCTTTGCATAACAGTCTTCTCAGGCAGTTGGCACAGTATTTCCCAGGGTCTGTAGTCGCACCTTGTTTGTGGAGAGGGGTGATTGTAGCAGTGCATAATTCAGTAGGGACAAAGCCTGAGGTGAGGCTGTGCTTGAACAGGGCACACAGGTGAGGTGCCAGGTCACTCTGCAGTTCATGTAGAACACAGCCAGGGATATTGTCAGGCCCCACAGAAGCTGTATTCTTGGCCTTGGACAGTGGTGTTTTAACCTGTGTAGCAGTAATACTGGGTGCCTAGCAGTGTACTGGTATTGTGAATGGCCCTTCGAGAGGGGAGAGAGGGGTAAAGTTTGCACTCAATATGTCAGCGTATATTGGCAATATTTGTTGGCTCAGTCTAGGAGGTACCATTGTCTAGTAGCTCAGAACAAATCTTGGTATTGCCATGGATATTCTTTACATAACTGTATGAAGCCTTATGGTTATCTTTACTATGTGCTCCAATTCTGTTTTCACAGTTAACTTTTTAGTATTTGATGAGGGATCTCAACTTTTAATTGAGGCTGATAAGGGTTTTTTTCCAGTCTTGGGACTTCACCTTATTTTATATAAGTTCCCTCCTTCTGTTGTACAGTTTATTTTATATAAGTTCCCTCCTTCTGTTGTACAGTTTCTTTTATATATATATATATATATATATATATATATATATATATATATATATATATATATATATATAAATATATAAATGTGGATGTATATCTCTCTATATATGTATGTATTATGTATAGATTTGTCCACATATATGCATTTCCATACATATATACATTATATATAGAGAACCCGACTGATTCTACAGACTCCTTTCCCTACTGTTGAATGACTGTACTGATATGCTGGGAATGTCATCACTATTTTATAGGGCTTAGATGGTGTAATGGTACGTTGCTTTGATTGTAGTTTACATGGCCCTGCATTCAAGACTTGGCAGTCATGATTTTGTTGCAAGGCAGAATGGTTCTGTTGGGAGGAAGGGATAAGGGTAATAATTAAAAGAGGTCCCTAGTTTGGGCCCCTTCACCCCCATTTAGACAGCCTTTGGACAGATTTGTTGAATTTATAATTCGATAACAATGTCGAACAATCCCAAAAATATATTGCAAAAGCAGCATCTAAATACCATCCACATAAGAAGTGAAGCACCATCCCAATTATAAATACATTCCGCGTATGTAAGACATGTTCCCTGTCTCTTAGTGTTGATTCGTCCAATCCTGTACATGTGACTGTTGATGAAACACAGCACACTAGTGGTGCACTTTATAATGTTCTACATTTAATGACAGTGTTTAGAAAGAACAATGCTGTACAATTAATTGCACAAAACCCTGTGGTGTGAAATCATTTCTTTTATTCAGTAACTTCATGAAGGATGACTCCTTTTGTGCAAGTCGCCTCCGTTTAGGGGACGGGGGAAGGCATGTCAAAGCCCTATACTTTAGATTCTCTAAATGATTCTGCTCTAACTCTATAGCATGCAGGACATCATTCAGATACAATTTCTTCCTCCCTAACAGACTGCGCAGGCATCTGTGCCAACCCTCGACAGTGTTCTGTGTTCTTGGATACCCCAGTAGGCAGGTGCCATACTGGTTCCAAAAGTCAATACCATATAAAGGTGGAATACTTTCTGCTGTGGGATGTCTAATGCCATACCGGTGAGGTCTCCCCACAATGTAATTTTCCTTAAAGAACTCACACAATGGTCTCGCTTGCTGAGGCATATCAGATTCTTGTGACTGGAAAGTAGGCAGGACATCCTCAGGTTTAATAAAGGCTAGGGCGGGTATCTGTTTACAGAGTAGTGAAAATCGTACATCTGTTCCAAATAGTGTAGCAAGCTGTGTCTTTTGAATGCACCTCCACACAATTTAGCACAGGTGGAACCAACAGCCCTTCACCTTACATGA